>NC_081408.1:641677248-641892248 GCF_030272615.1 Cryptomeria japonica
CTATTATCTATCAAAAACAATATAATTAACAAAATTATATTTTATAATATAATTTAGTTTAAATAATATTATACTTATCAATTTCATATTTTTATTTAATAATATAATATATAAAACTTAAATAAAGTCATTTTAAATTAAAAAATTACATATTATATTATAATAAACACTAAAGCAAAACACTTATTCAAAATCCATATTTTCATAAATGCTACCATTGTTTATTTGTTTTATAAACATATACATGTAATCTATATTTTAGTTATTGACATCTTATCTAAAGACTCAAAATATTTACTTTTGTTGTAGATTTAAATAATCTTTGACGAATTAAATTTTCACTTTACTCTTAATTTTTTATTGAAATTGTGTTATCATTTATAAAATTCATTTTAATTTGTACTTAGTGTTTGATTATAAAAATCACTGTTGGATTCACACTAACTACACATGGCATGTTCAGGGGCTTGAACATGTATAGTGTAACTTTCTTCATTAGAATTTGCCACGTGTCTATGGAAAAGATGAATGGTGGATCATTAAGTGGGGACTTAGCAATTTCGCTTGTCTGTCTTCATATGTCATGTTTCTCTGTCCATTGTCAAATTTAATTGCATTGTCTTTTCGACGAGTACAATGTGTTTATACCATAGTTACTGTCAAAATAATGCATTGTGTATATTTAATAATAAATTGAATGCACCTGTCCAATGTAATGATAGCAATGTCATAAGAAAGAAATATATTAATTTACACATAAATTGAATTTTTTATCCACTATTTTCAATATGAACCATTAAAAATAAGAGAAAAATAATATTTTTATAATTATATAAAATATAAAATAAATATAAATTATAGACTTTTTACTGAAGAAATTTCTGATTGGTTAAACCAATTGAAAAATAGAATTAAATGAATAATAAAATACACAACCGTACGTACCTAATAAAAAGTCTATCTAAAAAGGGATAAAGACGAGTCAAACAAAAGCAAAAGTTTCTACATTGATTAATTTGGGATAAATGTCGACATAACCATCTGGAAGGTCAAGATGAGACTTTGGTTTCGCAACGCTTCATTTGTCAAATAAAACATGCTATGTAACGACTTGCACATCAAAACCAAAAGATGATAGTTTGACCTTTAATATGGAGCCGGAACAGGCAGGTATGGGAAGAATTAATGGTTCTTGAAGCACGGAATCTAACACCTAACAAGAAGTTTATGTGGCCCAAAATGGAAGAGCCGACTGCGTAGAAGTCAAGCAGGGCAGCTAGCGGCAAAACGCGTTGTGTCTTACATTTGCAGATTTGGCAATCTATAAATACGGGCAAGAGGAGGGAGCTTGAGAGACACAAATACAAAGAAGTATAATAGAGAAAGAGATATAATAGAGATGGAGAGTGAAGGAAAAGCGATGTTTGTTTTGGCAGTGGGGATTGCTATGCTGTTTGGGAGTGTTTCTGCGCAGAGTGTCTCCTCCATCATAAGCAAGGATTTCTTTGACGCCATTCTCAGCGTTGCGGACAGCTCGTGTGCTGGAAAGAACTTCTACACCTACGATGGATTCATCCAGGCCGCCAACGCCTACTCTGGCTTCGGTACAACCGGAACTTCTGACGACGCTAAAAGAGAGCTCGCTGCTTTTTTTGCCCATGTCACCCACGAGACTGGATGTAAGTCCTCATCAATTTCAATGACTAATAATATTGTTGTCCCAATCTCTCATAACTTGTGATGACTGATGAGTATTGTGCTTTTGCAGCTTTCTGTTACATTGAAGAAATCAATGGCGCAACGAGAGATTACTGCGATGAAACCAACACCGAGTATCCATGTGTTGCAGGCAAAGGCTATTTCGGCCGGGGACCCATCCAGCTATCCTGGTAATTAACTAATTCTCACTTGAGCTTATACTTTGCTTTGTTGCGTTTTCTTCCCACTTCACATTAATGAGATTGAGTTGAGTATTGCAGGAACTTCAACTACGGTCCAGCAGGAAAGGACATTGGGTTCGACGGATTGAATGAGCCGGAAAAGGTAGCGCAAGATGCGGCCATTTCGTTCAAGACATCAGTGTGGTATTGGATGAAACAGAGCAACTGTCATACCGCGATCACCTCTGGACAGGGATTCGGAGCCACAATCCAAGCTGTGAACGGCGCCATCGAATGTAACGGTGGTAATCCAGACGCCGTCAATGCGCGTATAAATTACTACAAAAATTACTGCGAAAAGTTGGGAGTAGATCCAGGCTCCAACCTCTCCTGCTAACTTTACCTCACCTCACTTCATATCTCTCCAATTACAACAGGAAAATATGACCGCAAACCAACATTCTGCCCTACTGTCATCTATATTTATATCCATTTATTTAATAAAATAAATTTTCCAAGTGAGTCAAATGTGTCGTCTGGTTTGATGAGTCTTAGAGTGGGAATAGAGATCTTTAAATTCAAATAGCTTTAGCAGTTTGTTTTGAATATTTGTGTGATGGAATAGTGTTGTTTTGTTTTTATTGTTGAGGATAAAAAATTTGGTGGGAGATTATTTCATAATTTATAATAATTTTATGAGACTAATTAATTAACTTGTCCTACAATTCTACTAGATTGATTAATTAACTCACCTTACAATTTTATTGGACTTGTGTGTTTTGACAACTAAAGTCAACATGGCACATCACTGCTTTAGTGTTTCGGGATGGGGGGACATTTGGTACATTCCAGCATGTGGAGGCCCTTTAACCCCCTACGTTCGAACTACCATAGAATTTTAGGGGCCCAAGGAACCTTAGACCCCCACCCCACATAGCATTGTAGGGGCCACCCTACTGCCCAACTATAGTTGCATCTACCTCAACTCCAATACATAACAATTGATATAATATCATGAAAATAAATTACTTCTATGATATTGTTCCAAAACACATAACTCTCTTCTATTTTATTGTGAGGTCACCCTCTAGGATCCTCTCGCTACCTATTTCACCAAATTGTAAGCTCAACTAGATCCCATCTAGCAAAAATAATGTCAGTGCGCCTCATACTACACCATGGGTTCTTTCCTTTTCTCAATGCGCTATCATTTGTGATAATAGTCAAGCATCTCATATTAATTTTATCATCATTGGCAAGGGTGTCAGTATAACAATATGAACGATACTTGAGACCATTCACACAATTACATAGTGATTTATTACACATATATAGTAACCATTTCTAGTAATAGGAAGTGGATGCAACAATACTACAAGAATCTTTCTATTTCTTTCTTCACTAATACTTACTGATTAATAGTATTCTAGCTAAAAAAATAAATGTTATTATATCTCATACTACATCATGGGTTTCATTATTTTCTCTTTATGATGATGTGAAAGAATCATTGATTACTTGTGATTATCATTAACTAAGGTGTAAGTATAATAAAATACATCATATAAGGCTAAATTAAACTTTCTATAGCCTACTAAACCTTTGAGTTAGTGGATTCATGAATCTATTATCTTTAGGCCACTAGCTACAATTTTCTATACATCTTGGAAAAGGGTAGTGTTTGACATTTATCATTGTGTGGCCTTTATGAAAGGATGAATAGCCCCTTTACCACATGGGTGGCTACTATCATCCATCACCTTATTGCTACTAGTGACAACCAACTAGAACCTAAGATGTGGTAATTAGCTTCAAAGATCTATCACCTACATCGTACTAGTGATAGATGACTTTAACTAATCATGTACCCTAACATTGATATATATCCTAACATTTTCACCTTCATGCTACTTATGAAATTTGGCTAATCCTTAAGATATAGTAGATAACACCTAACATCTATCACTTACATAGTGTTGGTGATAGTAAATCATTTGTATCTATATCAAACTCAATTTTGACATATGGAAATATTCATAATCCACATGTATCATAAATATTTTTAAAATAGTCAAATGGACCTTGTATATGTCGAAGCTAAGCGACCCATGGACCTATACAAAAAGTTTTATAGGTCTTGAGGTCAAATTACCAACACATAATTAGTACATTTAACCCACTAACCCAGGTGAGTTGTCCACTCTACTAAACACATACACAAACAATTGCAACCCTTAAATAATCAATTTCATTTACTCCATTCAATTTTAATCCAAAAACATAGTCTTTGAATAAAAACACATTATTTATTAGACAAAATTTAATTATACATTTAATAATATCCTACTTTGAATTACATAACATTTTTATGATACGAATTATTAAACATATCATACATTTTGTAATGGTGGGGAAATTATGAGTGATAGATCAAGAGGAAAACTACCCTTTCCCTCAAAGAGAGATGAGAGTTTCACTATTGATTATCCTTGAAGCACTTTTCACCATTACATTAAGAAGAAGGGGATGAGATAATTCACTAGATTCAATCTCTCCACACAAAGATGATAGATTGAATTTTGATTGAATTGAGAATGTTAGGATGATCCCCCTTTTCCTTGTTTGAAATGGAAAGGAAATTGATTGAATTATGAAATGCAAAAGTGACAAAGAATCAATTATAACTTGAGATCAGAATATGGGATGAAGTTGTGCACCTGGATCTAGCAATAATATAAGTGGACTGTGACAGTCTGTGGGTTATTTTTCACCCACGGGCTGTGCGATTTCTATCAAATCCGATATCCGATTGGACCCGATATTCGATTTTGTGACCCAAATTTGCAAAAAAATCCAATAAAAGGTAGGATTTTTATTGTTTTCCATCATTTTCATTCAAATTTTTGCATTTTTTTTAATGTTTATTTGTTTTTCATTCAAAATATTTTTTTTGTCATGCAAACTAGGTTTTTTAAATCAAATACAAAATTGTTCAAATTTGTTAACTAAATTCAATTGTTTACATTCAATTAGGTTAAAAATGGGGGATAATAGTGAAAACATTGATCAACCACAACCGCAACAACCAAACTCTCCTACACAAAACCCTCCTTTGCCAAACCCTCCTTTGCCAAACCCTCCCTCAATTTAGGATTTAATTGCACAAAATTTGAACCAATTGAAGGGAATTGCAGATGTCTATCGTAGGATCCCTCACCTGAACCCAATGTTTGATCCCCTCACGTCCATCATAAAGAGTATAGAAACCGTCACTTGGGAGCACAATTCTGCTCTTTTGTGGTGAGATTCTATGAGGGAACAATATGCAGATGGCTTGTCCTATAAAGAGATCATGGATCTTGAGATATCCAAAGTCGCTATCACAGCATCATTTGTGATACCCCGCACTGGTCAACCCATAGACCCCAAAAAAACAAAAAATTCTATTAAATGGTGTACAAATTATGATATTGTGAAAAACTTTTGGGATTGTTGGTAGATGGTTTTCGATAAACCACCCAACAACAATCTTGATGTCCCCTTCTACTTCATCAAAAAATGGTATGCTGAGTTTGTTTTCGGAAAACATGTGAACTACTTTTACATCCAACCTTTCTATGGTGTGGGCTTAGGTATGCCCCAAAATAGACCTGGAGCAGTCAGAGTAGTCCAGGGCCCATATGTCCCCCCTCCTCCTATTGATCCCCCACCTCCAGTGCAACATCCAGATATCATCTATAAGGCAGCTTCACGGACCATATCGACTATTCACTCTTTGAGTAGCCTTTTGGTTTCTCAGGCTGGGGTAGTAGCTCAGCCTACTTTTGATGGTAGTGGTGCATCCGATGGTGCTAACACGTCCTCCTTGGCTCCACACATTTGCATGCCCCATAGTTGTGTCATGTGTCGGCACCTATGCTTGGGTTTAGTTGGATAGCCTATTGATCCTCCTGCGCACACTACAGATTATGAGGTGTATGAGATGCACAATGCACCAGATGTTATGACAGGGACTAGAGGATACCTTGGAGAATCCTCACATGCTAGAGGCGAGGAGACACCTTCATCATACATTGATGATGTAGTGGTAAGATTTGTATTTTCACGGTTCATTCTATATTTTAAATAAATATTTAGAACTAATTTTTATTTACATGGTCTATTTAACAGTTGATGATAGAGGAGGGGTTGACACATATCCAGGAGGGCACCTTTATGGCCATTTCATTTGGTCTTGATAGCTTTATAGTACATATATTATTGCACCTAGTCGTTTGTATTTTATTGTGCATACATGCTCATCATTTATATTGGTATTAATTAGATTATGTAGTAACTTGCATGTATATCTTATTTTACTCTTGTAGGGCACAAGTAGTGTGAGTGTGGGGCTATGTGATTCAGGATCTGGTAGTGCAATTGGAGACAAGGGAAAGGTAATTGAATACAAATATGATTGAATGCATAGTTTAAAAAAATTCTAATGATTATACACGTCTAGACATAGATTGATAGTTTCATAAAATTCTTGGCTTCACATCCTTGTTGACTACACCCATTATACTAGAAGAAGAAGAAGAAGAAGAAGAAGGTAGACATAGATTGATAGTTTCATAAAATTCTTGGCTTCACATCCTTGTTGACTACACCCATTATACTAGAAGAAGAAGAAGAAGAAGAAGAAGAAGAAGGAAGAAGAAGAAGGAAGAAGAAGAAGAAGAAGAAGAAGGAGAAGAAGGAGAAGAAGAAGAAGGAGGAGGAGGAGGAGGAGGAGGAGGAGGAGGAGAAGAAGAAGAAGAAGAAGAAGAAGAAGAAGAAGAAGAAGAAGAAGAAGAGCCAAGCAGTGCAGCAAAGAGGATCGATTTTGATGGTCCATCAATAGCTTAGGATCTTATAGATAGTTTTGAGATGCTTACATGTCTACTTGGCATGTATATTTTGTATATGGACATTGTCAAATAGTGTTGTCTAATAACAAAAATTGATGGGCCCTAACTCAAAATCCATGGCACTTATGAATGATCTATTGGAACCTACAAGTCCATGAGAGGGGTCCCTACAAAATCCTATCTCGGTTTTTCAGGATTTCCTACTATTTTATTAGGGCAACAAGTCCATGAGAGGGGTCCCTACAAAATCCTATCTCGGTTTTTCAGGATTTCCTACTGTTTTATTAGGGCAACATTTTTTCTGTTGGCAAATAAATCATCAGTCTCATTCAATCAAATGTTGTCGCGTGGCCAATTTCTCGTTATGCTCATTGTGATAACTAACCGTCGGTTCCAACATGTCTAGATAGGCATTATTATCCTATGAATTCTCCTATTTTTCTCCCCCCACTTGGTCGAACACTCGGGGTCATACCCTACCGGCGTCGTCCCTTGAGCACCCTAAGTGCTAAAAATTTTCAAACTTTGACGGGCCATAACTCAAAATCTGTGGCACCTATGAACAATCTGTTTGAACCTACGGGGCTATGAGAGGGGTCCCTACAAAATCTTGTCTCGGTTTTTCAAGTTTCCCTATGGTTTTATTAGGACAAAAAAATTTCAGTTGGCAAAAAATTCGTCAGTCTCATTAAATGAAAAAATATAGATAAACAAGCATTACACTATATACACATAATGATCATCAATATTTCCATGTATTGTATACACATAATTACCATTACACTTGCATTTGACATCCATGAACAAATATGCAAACACGATTTTTCATCATTATCAATACAACAACACCAATGTACTCATGTACAGATACATTGTATATCATCAATATAACTAAACCAATTTGCTCATGGACATCGTATATCGTCATAACAAAGTTACATCAATTTGCATCCATATACATATACAATATCCCACTTCATCTGCATCAGACATCCTCGTGTCCTAAGAGAAAATCTTACGTGCATCAATGCCTACATATAAATGAAGACCAAAATAAGAAACCTTTTTATGCGGAATGAATGTGCTACAAGAAACAAATTGTTTTGTGAAATTATAAATAGATCATTTGAAACATTTTTAAGACGTGCAAGATTGTATAATAACGAAAATTACCAGTTTCTCTGTAAAGTCTACAAGCATAACTTTGAAGAAAGACGCATGTTGGTTAAAGCCCTTCTCACTGCATGTCTCTACATGGTTGAAGACTATGGTAGATATTGTCATTTCTAAATGGCAATACATTCACTTGACATAGTGTGTGAAAGTTTACAAAATTTAATCACAATGACAAAGTGAGGGACTTAGTGTTTATGCACAAAATTTAATCTCATTAATGCACAAAGGAATATGTACCATCACCAAGAGTAAACTAGTCAACGGCAAATTATCTAGCATGAACCTATATTTTGAAGAATTGTTAGTCTACACATAAAATGCATGCATGAACATGAAGGCTTTATGATAATCACTTCAACTGAAATGCATGATAATAAATGAAAAGTTGGGATTATATACCATAAAAATACGTCCCTTCGAATTATATCAAGAAAACCCACTATGTTGACACAAAAATCATAATGCGATAGTGTTGTATATCATCAAAAAGATCTGCATGAGCATAAAGGTTTTGCGATAATTATATCATCAAAAATTGTCAAATAGTGTTGTCTAATAACAAAAATTGTAAAGCTCATCAAATGCATGATAATAAGCCGTGCTGCAAAAATACGTCCCTTCAAATTATATCGAGTGTACCCGCTATGTGCATGTAAAAAATGTGTTGCCAAGAAAAAACATTCATCAATAGACCTGCATTTTAAACACATCCTTAATATACATGTAACAAAATTGAACATTAAGGTTTTATGATCATTGTTTGAAATGAAATGCATGATAAAAGAAAATAAGGTACCATTAAAGACCTACTACTCAAGTATGCCTGAAGGGTCATCTCTTTTCTTAAGAGTATCTAGTATTGCTTCATGATCAGTAGTAGTCACTATCCATAGGTCTTTGGTCTTTGATTTTTCTTGATGCTTCAACAACTTGACATTTGTATCTATAATAAGGTGTGAATACATGAGAATGGTTTTGTGTCTCTCATAGTCTTCAAATGCAGGTATGCCATTCTTTCTAATCATGTATGTTCACAACCAAGTTCCCACAACAACAACTGAACCTGTAGGATATATGAACCCATTGTCATTTTCCACTGGTTGTGTTAGCTTATGTTTTCCCTATACACATCGTGCCAACTAATATTTTGATCTTTCTTCATTCCCTTGCAATGCAACAATTGCAAAAACATGTCCTAGCTATACAAGATTTGATAGATGATCATACTCAACTGAAGTTTCCATGTCCTCGTTTGACAAGGATATTATTTGAGATAAAGGAGATAGATATTAGGGAACCTACGTATCAACCCACTCACTTGACTCACACTGATCCCAATCACACTGAACATAACTCTAAAAAAACAAGACAATGTTCTTGTCCAAATGGTCCATGTACTTGCATCTGAGCTGAGAAATGAATGCATCTTTGAAGAATATTTAATTGTTTGACAATCCAATCTATATCCCAATGTGCCCTCCTCAACCAACCAAAAGAATCTGGTCACTGCTGAATCAAGAGTACCTCCATGTGGCAATGTTGAACTACACTAATCAACAATAGAATGTGCATCAGTGAAATTTGCACCTGAAATCCTTAATTTCTCCTTAACTAGAGCTCTCTTCAAACATGCACCTCCTCCATTTTTTTTTTAATGATTTTTCCAATCTAGCACATCCTGAAAATTAGGTACTTGTTCGTGCACGAAGCATAAGTTGCACTAAAAAAATCAAAAATACAATTTTATTTTTTTTAATTGTAAAGAATCAAATGCACTACAATAATATATAAATCTTTTAAAATTTGGATAAGTATATCAAAAGTTATTAAAAAAATGGTGCACATATGTCTGTGAGAACTATGGAGACACTGGTAAAAGAAATTCAATAATAATATGTTATTGTTGTTCAAATTTTAAAAAAATTATATGGTTAGAAAGCTCAGAAGATGGGTGAAAATATGGTGGAAATTTTAGAAATACCCACTTGATGAAGTGTAAACCTGATGATGACAAAGTCGAGAAACCAAGTTGATAAAATAAAACATGTCAAAAAGGAGGGAAATGGAGGGAAATCAAACTTCCAAACCGTAGCTTTGTCAACCAGGCTTATTTCCAAGCCTAAACAGTCAAAAGCACGTACGGGGTACCTATGGTATAAAAAGCGCGTACGGGGTACTTATGGTGTAAGAAGCGCGTACGGTCTATCTTAACTATAAAAAGTGCGTACGCACTATTTTTACTATAAAAAGCACGTACGCGCTATTTATAGTATAAAAAGTGCGTACATGCTATTTATAGTATAAAAAGCGCGTACGCGCTATTTTAACTATAAAAAGCACGTACGCGCTTTTAATGTTTAAATTTTGGGAGTGTGTATAGTATGATATTGTATATATAATATGTGTATATATATAATATAAAAATATATAATATATAATATTTATATATATGTATATAATAATATATAATATTTATATATATATGTATATATATATATAATATATATATATGTATATATATATATAATATATATATATGTATATAATAATATATAATATATTAAGTATATATATGATCCCATATGATCCCTTACATGTCATTATAGGTCCTATGGTGTTCTAATGGATCATATAGTGTCATATGACTGCTTAGGATACCATATGACCCCTTAGATGTTGTTAGGGGTCGTATTGTGTTCTAAGGGTCATATGGTGTCCTATGAGCCCTTAGGACACCATATGGTATCGTTATGTGTCTTATGTTGTCGTATGACCCCTAGGACACCTTATGACCACTTAGGACACCATATGGTGTCATTAGGGGTTATATGGTGTCCTAAGGGGTCATATGGTCTCCTACGACCCCTTAGGACACTATTTGACCCCTTAGGACTCCATATGGTGTCATTATGGGTCGTATGGTGTCCTAAGAGGTCATATAGTGTTTTATGACCCCTTAGGACACCATTTGGTGTCATTATGGGTTATATGGTGTGCTAAGGGGTCATATGGTGTCTTATAACCCCTTAGGACTCCATATGACCTCTTACGTGTCGTTATGGGTCATATGGTGTTCTAACGGGTCATATGGTGTTCTATGATCCCTTAGGACACCATATGATCCCTTAAGACTCCATATGGTGTCATTATGGGTCGTATGGTGTCCTAAAGGGTCAAATGGTATTCTATGACCTCCTAAGACACCATATGACCCATTAAGACACCATATGACCCATAACGACATCATATGGTGTCCTAAGGGGTCATAGGATGCCATATGACCCCTCAGGGTACCATACGACCCATAACACCACCATATGGTGCCCAAAAGGGTCATATGGTGTTCTATAACCCCTTAGGACACTATTTGGCATCATTATATGTTCTATGGTATTTTAAGGGATCATATAGTGTCCTATGACCCCTTAGATGTTGTTAGGGGTCGTATTGTGTTCTAAGGGTCATATGGTGTCCAATGACCCGTTGGACACCATATGGTATCGTTATGTGTCTTATGGTGTTGTATGAGCCCTAGGACACCTTATGACCACTTAAGACACCATATGGTGTAATTAGGGATCATATGGTGTCCTAAGGGGTCATATGGTCTCCTACATCCCCTTAGGACACTATTTGACCCCTTAAGACTCCATATGGTGTCGTTATTGGTCGTATGGTGTCCTAAGAGGTCATATAGTGTTTTATGGGTCGTATGGTGTGCTAAGGGGTCATATGGTGTCTTATGACCCCTTAGGACTCCATATGACCTCTTATGTGTCGTTATGGGTCATATGGTGTCCTATGACCCCTTAGGACACATGCATGGATCCCTAGGATACCATATGACCCCTGAGAATACCTTTTGACCCTAGAGAGGGAGAGAGGGGGAGGAGAGGGAAGCAATGGGAGAGAGATACACCTAAGAGATGAGGAGACTAAGATAGAGACTGAGAGGGAGAGACAAGAGATAAATGAGAGAGAGAGGAGGTATAGAGAGATCTAAGAGGTGGATAGAGGGATTGGGAGAGAAAGAGAGACCTAAGAGGTGAAGGGAGGAAAGGTGAGAGAGAGAAAGAGAGGGTGAGAGATAGAGAGAGTCTGAGTGAGAGGGAGGAAGGGGTGGAAGGATATTACAAGAGACTAGAGAGAGAGAGGTGTGAAGAGAGGGAGAGAGGGAGAGAGTGAGAAAGAGAGGTAATGAGAAAGGGAGAGAGGGAGGGGGAGGGGAGAGGGAGAGAATGAGAGAGACACACCTGAGAGAAGGAGAGAGTGAGATAGAGAGAATGAGGATGAGAGGGAGAGACTTCAGAGAGAGAGACTTTATAGAAGAGGAGAGAGAGAGAGAGAGAGATAGATAAAGGTTGATAGCTAGAGATGTGATAGAGAGAAGGAGAGAGACTTGAGAGAAAGAGAAATGGAGCGAGAGGGGGAGAGATAAAGAGAGTTAGAGGGAAAGAAATACTTGACAATGGAAGAGAAAGGGAGGGGGAGGGAGAGGGAGAGAATGAGAGAGAGACACACCTAAGAGATGGGGAGAGAGTGAGAGATAGAGATATTTGAGAGAGGGGGAGAAAGAGAGGGATATATGGAAGAGAGAAAGAGGGTGAGGGAGATGAGAAAGAGATGGAGAGATACCCGAGAGAGGGAATAAAGTAGAGAGGGAGATGCCTAAGAGACAAAAAGGTAGGGGTTAAGGAAGAGAGAGGGGGAATGTAGGGAAGAGATGAGAGACATAATGCTGATATGAACATGCTGATTATTGAAATTTGACTAAGTCTGAAATTTATAAAAATACTCAAAAAACTAGAATCTGCATTATAACTCTTAGAGATCTGGAACCAATCTTAAACATCCTAACAATATATACATAAAATATATCTTTTATCTTTCTTATACTTAAATGTTATATTTTATGTATATATCCTATTGAAAAACCTAATGGAATGTAAGTGAATTGCATTTTATTGATAGACAGAACCGCGTACATAGTTAGTATTCTTTAAACTGCGTACGTGGTTAGTATGTTTTAAACCATGCACGCAGTTTAGCTTTGGTTAGGCTCGGCAAAACGAGCCTAAACGTGTACGGGGTTCTTTAAATTTGAAATACCCCATGTGCATTTTGGTGTTTTTCATGTTTTTTTGGGGTGTGTCCACTTTTTTGACCACCATCTTTGTGCACTTACCCAAAAGCCCATGTATCATGTTGAAGTGGATTGTCAAGTATTTGTCTTCTTGCAAGTGCTCTATCCAAATTTTTACGGCTAATGTTCAAATCAACACAAGTTTGTCTCATTTGATGATCCTTCCTCAATTGATGGCTTACTAAGGAGGTTGTCATCACTCTTTGAGCGACTCTCTTATCTGTTTCCTTGGTATTCTTTCCAATGGAATTGAGAGCATCAAATAGATTTTTGGCAATAATAGAATTTCTCTCCATCTTCTTGTTCATATGAATCTTCAATTTTTTTAGCAATGGTCTCATATTGATCATCTTTAGCAATTGAACAAAAAGTTGGCATTTCTTGGTCAATGTCTTAATGCTAAAATTTTGGTCAAAAAGTTGTGTAACCCACAATTGAACAGTTCTTGTTGACCTCTTTCCTTCAAGATTCGCAATAACGTTCTCATCAATTTCAAGTAGCCATTTTGGGGTTCTTGAAGGTCTTGGATTTGGAATTTTTCTTTCATCCATGAGAGGGTCTTCATTTCTAAAGTAATTAGGTGTTACATATTGTTCACTTGGTTGAGAAATTCCACCTTCAATGTCAAAGTTTTCTACATTTTCACCTTCAATGACAAAATTTTCCACATGTTCACCTCCTATGTCAAAATTTTCTACGTTTTCACCTCCAATGTAAAAAAAAATCATATTTACACTAAAATTATGGAAACCTTAATTGTCAACACCAAATTTTCACTTTCCATTCTCGCGTCATGTTGAGCATTTTCATTATCACTTTCAACATTTTCAACATGCTCAACATTTTCACTTCCAAAATCTACATTTTAATTTTCAATAACTTGTTCAACATTTTCAAATTCAAATTCCATTCACTTGAAGTAACATTAGCAATAATTAACATACCTTGCATTCTCGTATGAGCTTCTCTATCTATTTCTCTATACACTTCAATTTGGTCATTTGAAAGATTTCTTTTGTGTTTAGACTTCCGACGACTACTACTCCCCATTTACCTCCACAACTTAGATGCTCCTAAATGATTGACAATGTAAGATTTGACTTTAAGAATCTCTCAAAAGCACAAATTTGTCTCAACCTGTCTGAAAACCTATGATTGTTGACAGAAACCAGAATGTGAAGAATGTGGGCCGTTGGAATCCACAAAATGGCCCACAAGGCTCTTTTTTATTTACAAAAATTGAATATCATATAATCGGATATCGGATTATATCGAATATCCGATTTTAATGCATAAATTTGGGGTCCCAAAAATAATTCCCGTTGCCACCATTTTTTAATTGTTGCCACATTAATGGCAGTGGTAGAAATCGGACATCCGATGAAATCAGATATCCGATTTCAGTACTCATATTTTAGAGAGAGAGATTAGAGGAGGGGAAGAGAGAGATATTAGGGGAGAGAGGGGGGAGGAGGTAGGAGGAGAGAGAGATTAGGGGAGAGGGAGAGAGAGAGATTGAGGGTAAGAGAGAAATATTGGGGGGAGAGAGAGAGAGAGAGAGGGGGGGAAGGGGTAGGGGGAGAGAGAGATTAGGGGAAAAATAGAGAGAGAGATTAGGGGAGAGGGAGATAGAGACTAGGGGAAAGGGGGCGAGAGAAATATTAGGGGAGAAGGGGAGAGAGAGAAAGATTAGGGGAGAGAGGGGGAAGGCGAGAGAGATTAGGGGAGTGGGAGAGAGAGATTAGGGGAAATATGGAGAAAGAGAAAAATTAGGGGAGAGGGGGACAGAGAGAGAGAGATTAGGGGAGAGGGGGAGAGAGAGAGACTAAGGGAGAGGTTTCATATGATCCCTTACAACCCAATATCCAATATGGTGTCATAAGGGGTCATATTGTGTCATACGGGTCATATGGTGTCTTAATGGGGTCATATGACACAATATGACCCTTTAAAACTCTATACGGTATTGTTATGGGTCATAAGACCCCTTATGACCCCTTATGACACCATATGGTGTCGTTATGGGTTGTATAGTGTCCTAAGGGGTCATCGGATACCATATGATCCCTAAGGACAACATATGACCCCTTATAAAACCATATTGGATCGTTATGGGTTATATTGTGTCCTAAGGGGTCATATGGTGTCTTACAGGGGTCATATGACACAATATGGCCCCTTAGGACACAATATAACCTCTAACGACACAATTTGGTGTCATAAGGGATCATATGGTGTCGTAAGGGATCATATGTTGTCGTTAGGGGTCATATGGTATAAGGAATCATAGGAGACAATATGACCCCTTAGGACACAATATGACCTCTAACGACACAATTTGGTGTCGTAAGGGATCATATGTTGTCCTTAGGGGTCATATGGTTTAAGGGGTCGTAGGAGACAATATGACCCTTTAAGACACCATAGGACCCATAACAACCTAATATGGTGTCATAAGGGATCATATGTTGTTTTTAGGGGTCATATGGTATCCCATGACCCCTTAGGACACCATATGACCCCTAACAACACAATATGGTGTCATAAGGGGTCATATGACCCATAAAAAAATTGTATAGAGTTGTAAAAGGTCATATTGTTTCCTAAGGGACACGAATGGCGCGGAGTTGACATGACCCCTTATGAGACCAAATTGTGTCATAAGGGGTCATATGTTGTCCTTAGGGGTTATATGGTATCCCATGACCCCTTAGAACACCATATGACCCCTAACGACACCATATAGTGTCATAAACGGTCATATGACCCATAACGACACCGTATAGAGTCGTATAGGATCATATTGTGTCCTAAGGGGTCATATGACATAATATGACCCCTCAGGACATAATATGACCCCTTAGGACACAATATGACCCATAACGACACAATTTGGTGTCGTAAGGGGTCATATGGTGTCCTAAGGGGTTGTAGGACACAATATTACCCCTTAGAACACCATAGGATTCATAACGACAATATGGTGTCATAAGGGGTCATATGGTATCCCATGACCCCTTAAGAGACCATATGACCCCTAATGACACCATATGGTGTCATAAGGGGTCATATGACCCATAACGACACTAATTTAGATATGAAAATATGATATTTTTTAAAAATAAATAAATAAAACTCTTTATTCTAATTCATTCATGACTAATTTTTACTAAGAAGATAGTTTACTAATTGACTTGATTTGGGATAGTTTTCAACCTCTAAACGATTATTACATTTTTATATAATTGTTTTTTGATCTAATTTTTCATTAATTTTAAAAATTAAAAAAATATATATTAAATAAATAATATATTTTATTTTATTTCAACTTAATAATTAAATTGAGGATGAAATTGTATTTAATATGAAAACTATAAACACATCATAAGGTTTTATAAGAGAAAACTTACAATAAATTCAAATATCCTAACAATTAAAAATAATCTCTTCATCATATTTTCATAAACTATGTCCTGTAAATTTACATTCTTCAATCACTTCTTCTTCGATGTTTTCCAATAACTCTATTTATAAATTATATTATCAAAAATAAATTTAATATATAAATAAACACAAGGGATTAGCTTTAATTAAAACACAATTGACTAGTACAATGTCATGGTAAAGTTTTAACATAGAGACTGACATGTAAGTCTAACTTATCTATAATGTAAAGTTCTTATTCTAAGAGAATCTGATAAGAAAACAATGTCCTGCTTGATATTTGGGTACAATAAATGAAGTGATGTAGTACTTGCTTAATATTAGAAAAAATGCATATGATATGTCCCACTAGACTGCTACATATCAAGACCTTTAATACAAGAAAAGTTGTTATAAAAATTCATATAGTGATAGCAACCACGGATTTTAAAGTTGCACTTCACCAAAATCTAACACACTTATTAAGTGCAAACGAATTCATTCTATCTTCTCCTCCATTCTAAATACTAATTCTGGTTGAAATTGTAACACTTTATCTTTGTTTTGCTGAAATTGATCCATGACATACTTGACTTATCCAATAGCATAACAAAGTTTTAACATGGACACCAACATGTGAATTATAAAATTCTTATTCAAAAAAATCTGATAAGAAATCAATGCCCCACATAGCTTTTAGGTACAATTAATGAAGTGAAATAGTTTGCATACGATGTGTTCCACAAGAATGCTACATATTTTGACCTTTAATTCAACATATTGTATGCTATGATCTCAACCACAACAATTGTTATCATAATTGGTGTAGTGAGAGCGACAACGGATTTCAGAGTTGTGCCTCTGCATAATACTGACACTTAGGTAGGCGCAAACAAATTTATCCTCTGTTTTCCTCCATTAGTAAACGCATGATTCTCAACGCTATCATGTTGTCTAACACATTCAGTGCTTTGGCGTGATTGATCGAGAGTTGAACATTTCAAAACAAATGGAAAAAAATCAATACCATAAAGACAAACAAGGGAAAATTATATAAATATCTCGTCACTAATGGGATAAGATTTGTATGATGTCTGCATCCTTGAGGAAACTTCTAATACAGATCACAAATTAGAACACTCATGGGATAAGATTTGTATGATTTCTGTATCCTTGAGGAAACTTCTAATACGGATCACAAATTAGAAAACTCATATGAAGAAAAGTAAACCATTGACCCAGAGTATTGACTCGAGTTTACAAGGTCTTCCTCTTCTCCATTATATTATAGCCTTTCAATTATGACAAGTTTATAAATTCATATTAAAAAATAAAACTATTCTAAAAAATCATATTAAAATATTATAAAATTAGAAACAACTACATCCTAAACATTCTAAACTAATATATATAAATATTATAAATTATAATATTCTATGATATATATTACCTGCTACATTTTTTTATGGTTTATTTATAATTTGAAGTGTCATCTATACGGTTTTAGAAAAAAATAGCATGTCAATGCATACGTTCTACTAATTTTTTAAGCTGTCAAATACAGTTCAAAAGTGAAAAAACGGCCATTTAGCCTATCAAATTCCAGGCCTGGGTGGTGGGGCCAATAGTGAAGGAAAAGCTCTCCTAGATAAGGTACCTTACCTGATTTAAAATAATTCCAGTTAAATACATTAAAATCAAGGAGGGCCAGCACATGATCTGTTAATAAGGAATCAGCCAAATGCTAGCAAATGGGAAAAAAGTAAAATTATTTAAAAGGAAGGAAAGGCTACAAATATCCTATAGGAAATGATAATGTTGTCTTAAAGAAAAAGAGCCTTAATTTTAAGACAGTTGGTTGTTACAAAATAAGTAAAGGACAGCTACTGGGCCTCTTTGAAAGCTCCTTCCCAAGTAGAAAAAAGAAAAGCATGTTTGGCAATAAAACAGAAATAAGGAATGGATCAAAAAAAGCTAGAGAGAAGGAGAAAAAGGGAAGGTGGTTGTTGGTGAACATGAAGAAAACCCCTACACACATTTATTTACAAGTTGATTTATAGGTATGTAGCTCTGTTGAACCTTCATCATACTTGGTTTCTCTTATTCCCTTAGCTGCTTCACAGGGTTTTGGCACAACTTCTGCTCCTTTTGTTGGTTGTGTTCATGTGCCCGCGACAGTTGTTGCTCCCCCTTCTGCTCTTTTTTCCAATCTGGAAAGATCGGTGTTGGGCCCTTCGGATTGGTCAGTTGCGGCAACTAAAGTTGAAGGTTGGATTATTGTTAAGGGGAAGAATTCAAAGACGTCCAAGCCTTCTTTTGATATGACTCTTCGTTCCCACATGGCCAATTGCAAATCTTGAGGGGCCTTATAGCTAGTTGTTTGGGCTGGTTTTACTGGCCCTTTCTTTGTATGGATTCCCTGTTGTCTTTAGGGGCAGTCCCTTTTTTTTGGTTGTTCTATCTAGCTAGGCTTTCAATGCTTTATCTATTTTATAATCTGATGTAAAGGGTTTTTAGGCCCCTTCAAAACCCACTTTTCACTTAATCTAAAACAAATACTTATCGTAACATCATAATAAAACATCAAAATAACCAAGCACATTTCAATAACAACACACAATATCAACCTGATCCAAATGTGTCTCTTATTCTTTCATGTTTTCCAATAACTCTATTTATATATCATATTCTTAAAAAAAAATTATAAAATCTAATATCATGGTAAAGTTCTAACATGAAGACCGATATGTGAGTCTAACTTCTCTACAATGTAAAGTTATTATTCTAAGAGAATCTGATAAGAAAATAATGTCCTATGTGATAATTGGGTACAATAAATGAAGTGAATGTAATGCTTTGTACCACTTGCTTAATATTACCAAAATTTGCAATGATATGTCCCACTGGATTGCTACATATCTTGACCTTTAATACAAGAAATTGTATGCTATGTTCTCAACCACAATAATTGTTATAAGAATCAATCTGATGGGAGCAACCATAGATTTCAAGTTGTGCCTCACAAAAATACTGACACTTGGTAGGTGCAAACAAATTCATCTTGTCTTCTCTTCCATTCTCAACACTAACTCTAATTGAAATCGTATCATTTTCTATTTGATTTGTTACAATTGATCCATGATATACTTGACTAATCCAATGTCGTGACAAAGTTTTTACCATTCTCAACACTAACTCTAATTGAAATTGTATCATTTACTATTTGATTTGTTACAGTTGATCCATGACATACTTGACTAATCCAATGTCATGACAAAGTTTTCACATGGAAATAAGATAAATTAATAAACTTTTCACATAGAAATAAGATAAATTAATAAACCAATCATTAAGTCTTACTCTAGAAAAATCCCATAAGAAATCAATACCCTGCTTGATAATTGGATACAATAAATAAAATGAATATAATGGATTTCAGAGTTGTGCCTCGCCAAAGTACTGATACTTGGTGGGCCCTCCATTAATACGCATGTTCTCAACTCTAACGTGTTATCTAACACACACGAGAAAAAAATCAATAGCATAAAGAAAAAGAACGAAAAAAAAATATAGTCTTGGTTAAGAGGAGATAATATAAAGATCTCGTCACTAATGGGATAAGATTTGTATGATGTCCGTATCCTTGAGTAAACTTCTAATACAGATCACAAATAAAAAATCTCACGTAAATCACTGTAGATCATTGACTAAGTCAGATTATCACGCCCGAATGATTGACCCGAGTTTACAGCGTCTTCCTCTTCTCCAAACTGAGTTGGCCTTTAATGTGGGAGATGTAGAAGACAGAAGGCCCAATACCATTCTGAAGTGTCAGTAGCGTCTAAATGGGTTTTCATCGAGTTTCATTAGCTTTAGCCTCTATTTTTCTGGTGCAAACTGTTAGTGGGAATTTCAATTATCAGAGTTTCAGTGAAAAGAACGTTAGCCTTTTCATGTTCGACCATTCCGTCATAGATTTGGGCTCCTTGCAAGTCACAGCAGAAACTAGAAATCGAAGGTCCCCGAATTCCCCCAAAAATAGATCTGGAAGAGTCATATTCAATCAAAAATACCGGCTATGGAAAGAGCCTGATAGTCCCGCATCATTCAATTCCACTTTTGTTTTCAATATTGCACCGGACATGGGAACTGGAGAGGGCATGGCGTTTATAATATCTTCTAATAAAGACATTGGAAGTGGACCTGTTGGAAGCTATGGCCGCTGGCTGGGGCTCTTCAATTCTACCATCAATGGACTGAAAAGTAACAAGGTGGTAGCAGTTGAATTCGACACAATTAAGAGCGAGGGTACAAATGATCCAGACGACAACCATGTGGCCATTGATGTTAACAGCATAAATTCCACAAAAATTGCGTCTCTTGATGTGGGTCATATCAATTTAACGAACGAAGATCAAAACATCACGGCGTGGATTCAGTACAGCGGCACTCAGCGGCTACTCAAAGTCTACATTGCAAAGACACCAGATCCAATGCCCTCACAGCCTATTCTCCAGCATCCTCTCAATCTCTCTAAAATTCTCGACCCATTTGTTTATTTTGGCTTCACAGCTTCCACGGGGGAAGGCACTGAACTTAATTGCGTCCATTCATGGAGCCTCTCAATCCAGGACCTAGAAAGCTCCAAACCCAACACGGGACTAAAAATCGGACTTTTGGTCTCTGGTATGGCGCTCGCTGTGTTGCTTGCAACAGTGATCGTTATAGTTTACATCAAGCACCGAAAGTATCAGGCAGAAGAGGCAATCATATCAGACACCCTTCGGAAACTGCCGGGCCAACCTCATGAATTCAAATACAAAACCCTCCAGAAGGCAACTCAGAGTTTCAGCACCCGGACCCAGATTGGGTGCGGCGGATGTGGAGCCGTTTACAAAGCACATATCCGCAAGAGCAAAACCGCAGTGGCCGTGAAGCGCATATTCAAAGACTCCACGCAAGGCAAAGACGAATTCATCTCAGAAATCGGAATAATCAACCAGCTCCGCCATCGAAACCTGGTGCCCTTCCTCGGGTGGTGCCACGACAAGGGGAACCTCCTGATGGTGTACGAGTACATGCCCAGCGGGAGCCTGGAAAAGTACATCGCCGAAGGGCTTCTTGATTGGGAGCAGAGGTACAAAATCATATCTGGGTTGGCTTCTGCACTGGTTTACCTTCACGAGGAGTGTGAGCACCAGGTGATCCACCGTGACCTCAAGCCCAGCAACATCATGCTCGATTCAGAATACAATGCCCGACTGGGAGACTTTGGCCTTGCTCGTATAATACAACCCAACAGAAGTTCTTTCACAGCGAGTCGTGTAGCGGGCACCATTGGGTACATTGCTCCTGAGTGTTTTCATACTGGAAAAGCCACTGTTGAATCGGATGTTTTTGGGTTCGGGGCTATTGTTCTTGAAGTTGTGTGTGGAAGGCCCCCTTGGGCTGTAGGAGATGGGCTAGATTTAGTGGGTTGGGTCTGGAAATTGTACCGAGAGAATAAGCTCTTCGAAGCAGCTGAATGTCGTTTGCCTTTACCTCCGCCCGCCGATACTCCAGCTACTGTTAACCAGGATGACATAACCTGTTTGTTCATGGTGGGTTTGGCCTGCTCACATCCGAATCCACAGGAGCGTCCAACTATGCGACAGGTGAAACAGATTCTGTGCAGGGAAAGGCCGCTTCCGAGTGTTCCCACATATAGGCCGCCATTCGTTTGGCTTCACTCTGACTACGAAGATAGCAGTTTAACAGGTAGCTCATTTGGTACTAGTAGAGAAAGTGTGTCAAATTTATTTGTAAGGGCATAGTTATTTGGGGTAGAAAGTGGGTTCAGATAGGCAGAATTACTATGTAGTTAGACTAAATTGTTTTGCTCTGTTTATAGTTTTCTGTTGCTTATGATGGTAGTGGACGGGGATGAGTTAAATTGACAAAATATTATAGGTACGTTTAAAAGATTAAATGTGCTGGTAGAAGTCATCAAAGGTTTGAATGTTTGGTTTATTTCGAATTGATCAATTTAAAATTGTGCAAATTCTATTTCAAGAGTATTCTATGTGATGGTTTATATGCATTATGAGTTTTTTTGGGTTGAATCTACATTTGAAATTTTAGTTCATAAGTATTGTACAGATATATTAAAAAGATTGTACGAACATAAATATATTTGAGATGATAGATATCGGCTTATGTATCAGTGTTTATTCAGAACTTAACTTAAAGTTGCACAAGTTTCATTTCAGAAGCATTGTATAGGACGGTTAATATGCACCTTGAGCTTTCTGGATTGAATCTGCACTTGAAATTTTATTTCAGAAGTATTGGATAGATATGTTCAAAAGATTGTACAAACATAAATATTTGTATTGATAGCAATCATGAAGATAAACTAGTGCAAAGGTTCTTCTTGAACAAATATTTTGAACATGTTAATTTTGAACAAATATAGAAATTCAAGTGTTGATGGCAATCATGAAAGGTTTGAATGTTTAAGATGAGGGACATCAACTTATGTATTGATGTTTATTTAGAACTTACTGACCTAAAGTTGGACAAATTTCATTTCAGAATTATTAGATGGGATGGTTATTATGCACTCCAAGCTTGAATTTGCACTTGAAATTTGTGAATACATGTCATATAATCATTTTTATTTTTATTTTTAAATTTTAAGACTTTTGATCCAAAAACATCACTTTTGAAATTTGTTTGAATTGTATTTCCTTTTCTAAAAGAATTTTTGAACTTCTGATTAAACATCACTTTATTTCTTTTGAATAAAGTTTCACAAATGTTGTGACTAATCAGTTGGCTGAACCGGGCTCCTATTCAAAAAAAAAAAAAAAAAGATAAATTGACCCATGTGGACCAGTCTTCAATTTGCAAGGTTTAGCTTTAAACTTTTTTATTGATCAGGAATTGTACATTTATTCAGACTTAATTATTTTCTTGTGGCCTTTCCAACTCTTTTCCTAGTTAATTGGATCTTGTTCTTAACTTTTTTATTGATCCGGAATTGTACATTTATTCAGATCTAATTATTTTCTTGTGGCCCTTCCAACTCTTTTCCTAGTTAATTGGATCTTGTTCTTAATTTTGTCTCATATGATAGCAACTTTTTCTTGATGTTAAAGATTTAAAAACCTTTTCATAACCTTCTTTCCATAAAAGAAATAGTAATTTAATTTAAACACTAAAAAAGTTATGTTTAAAAAAACTAATTTTTAAAGTGGGTTACCCAATACTCTTTAGGGTTCGTGCCTCTTTGCCTATCGAGTCAAAGCACACTTTGAAAAGTCTAATTTGAATGGAAGATAAACAACTTTAATCCAATCACGATAAGGCCTCTTGAAATGATTGATGTTAACATTGTGTTGGACTGTACTAGATAGTCGATTAGAATTGACCAGGAAAATTTGATAATTGGGATTTGATTTACTTCCTAAATTGTAGCCTCAGAAATCCCTCCGAAAAAATAGCAGTTTCTTTTAAAAATAGTTTCGAACCTGGCAGTTTCTGAAAGTTTTGAACTCCAGGTTACTTCTGTCACCATATACGTGAGAAGATGAAGTGTATAGTTTGAGGTTTTCTCTTCCAATTCCCTTTATGTGTTTTCCTTTAAATATGGTAGACCCTCCAACATCTATTTAGGATCAAAATCAAAGGCTTTGGAGAAAACGAATTAAATTTTTTGGTGCAGAGGATGATACATGAGAGAGGAAGATTGTAATATAGAGAAGAGTTTGAAGAACAAAACATTATTTATGTGTTTGGAATGAGTTTTTCATATTTGAAATAGTTTCATTTCAAAGATGTGCTTTGGGGGGCATTCAATTGATTTTTTTTCTTGAGAATTTCGAGATCAGGTTTAACTCTTTATGATTAATTTTATTTTGTTATTTTTGTATATAGAGTATAAATCATTATTTCATATTTTGAATTTTGAACTTGAAGAAATTCTTCTCTTTTTTTAATGGAAATCAACCAGTATAACATAGGTGAAATTAATTTTAATTATTAATTTTTACAAGCAAAATCATGTATAAAAGTATAAATTAGGGAATATTAGAGTAGCAAATTTCTTGAGGTTTGTAGGGTTTTTTGGTGACATATATGATTTCATGTGTATAACCATATTTGACAAGGTGTTCTAAGAATTGTTGGTTGCTTGACACATCTATGATAAAACAACCAAAGATAGAACTGGGTATCTCCAAGCATCTCTTGAGTGGATGTGGGAAAATAATAGAATTATTTGACAAGGGTGAATGACTTGGAAGAAAGAATTGAAGTGTTGCAAGTATCAATGAGAACAAAGAAGAATTATTCATTGGAATATTTGAGCGATTACAATAAGAGTTAGTGGTAAAAGATGAGTTATGATCAATTTATTGTTATAGAATAGAGAAGAAAGACCAGTTTAGAAAAGAAAGTGGACTAACCACTATTATAGGCTTCAAATAGTTCTAAAATGATCCCAAAAATATAGGCTCCAAGCTATGAACACATATGAGATATGATGGAAAAGGATTTGGTAAGGAAGTTCAAGGAATACCCAAACCATGTGATGCCCCCAAAAAAGAAAGTATCAAAAGTTTTGATAAAGTCTAACCATTTTTTATATAATGAAGTTGACACACCATTGAATTTGACAAACACATACATATATTATCATCTTGTTTTATGTCAAACAACACCAACATATACAAAAGTTAAGTGATGTCAAGGACAAAGGACAAGTGAGAATTGCTAACTATAAGTGGTAATAAAAAAAATTAAAAATTCTTGTCATGATAATGCTCGATACCAATACCCTTACATGTGTAAGATGGTAATGTTGAAAACAACATATAGGATGAAATACTAGGGTCCTTTCACCATAGTTCAATCTAATTCTTGGCTTAAGTATAAGGAATACAAAAGGATTAATACTACTTAAGAGAACATAACTATAAGTTTACAATTTCAAATCCAAAATCAATTTTAGGAATTACTTTAATTTTAAGATTTATTACTTTTATTTAAAAGAAAAAAATATGAATCCTTTTTTAATTATATTATTTCCTTCATTTTTATAAAAGGAATTACAACTTAAGTTATGGGGGCCTAGGTAACATGGCCACCACCACCACTTCAATTTTTTAATTATAGTTATATTAGCTAAAGAGATTCTTAATTTATTCACTTAGGGTTTTGAGTAAGATGGTGAGAATCTAATTTCATCTATTCAATGGGTTTGATACTATAGAGGAGGGGATTAGTTATAGAGGAGGGGATTAGTTATCCTAGAGATTACGATATCTCAAGGAGAAAGTAAGCCCAATTCCACCTCACTTAACTGGCACTCTAGTGAGCTAGGAAGATCAATATAGAAGAAAGGAAACTAACTATACTATGTTTACAAACAAAATTACAAAAAATACAAAGAAATATGAAATGACAAAAATATTCTAATTACAGGAACAAAAAACTCACAAAACACATATCTTACTACTAAATTGGTGAAGCTTCGGCCTTGGACACCAATGTGCTATGAGGACATCTGCATGTCACGATGTCATATGTATGGCTAGATAATAGAAAATGATAGAAATCAATCTATAAAAAATTCATGCTCCTCAAACTTGTTCATTTATTGCACACTCAAATGGGAAAAAAATGTTGGGACTATATAGTCATTTACCTCAGTTGAACCCTTGTATCAGTGTTTCCACCTTCATGGATGGCTAGATAGATTGCGTAATAGAAATAAACCTTTCTTAAACGAGGAAAACCCCTATTACAAGAAATAAAATGATAAATATAGATTAAATCAAACTAGTTGATAGATTCACTTAGAGATTTTGGTAAAAATAGATCATAATAAATACAAGAGATAAGAGAGAAGAAGAGAATTACATAGCAAAACCCCTCTCTTGATATGACTGTGGCTTTTTTAAAGATAAGACTAAGATATTGGAATATCATGTGTATATTTTTGTAGAGTTTTGTTGAACACAAGATGTCGCTGAGAGGAGTGAATCAGTGGTTTCCAAACTTTACCATTTTCTATCCTGTATATAAACTGGTTAGCAGATCTAACATAAAGCACACATACCAGTTAAATAGGAGGATGGCACAAAAACAACCACACACAAAAGGATCATCACACAACACCATATGTACGAGGAAAACCCAAGATGGGAAAAACTTCGGTGAGAAATGCTCTTGGAGTTTACTACTCCAATCCGGCCTCACAATGAAACATTTCGGTTACAACATTTAAGGCACCAACCCCTGCACTGAGCTCCAACTCAGTGATTACAAAATCATATATCAAATATAAAAGTAATATCCTTGTTACAAAAGAACTTTGTAACTCTCACATATGTCTCTCCACGGGTTCACCTCTATCCAATTCTCTGTCGGTTCTCTGCTCACCTCTTTGTTGCAACCTTATCTCCTTCTGCAACTAACTCTCTACTGCAACCTTACCGGTTCAACCTTTACTTTTTCTTTGTCGGTACTCTTCTCTTTGTCAGTTCTTTTCTATCACATTGCTACTAGCCACCACCAATCTTCTTTACTTTGTTAGTTTTCTGCTATCTGATCACTACCAATTCTCATCTTATCGGCTCTTCATTGATTCTCACTGTGCTCTTCTCTTTTCTGCAATATTCTCTAGCTCTTCTTTGTCAGTTCAATAACCACCGATGCACTCCTCTATCAGACTTAATGAAAGACTACCGGTTACCTCACTCTTGTCGATTGAACTCTTCTAACTAGTTCTTTCTCACACACTCAGTCTCCTCTGTGATTGTCGATGAGCACTTGACTGATTAAACCTTTCGTTTCTACTCCCTTCATCATCTTTTCTCACTCATTCAGTAGCAGTAGATCTAGGCTCTGATCTGCATATTTATACTATGCATTCCCGCCAAAACCTCATTCAAACTTCTAGTGCACTAGGGTTCCTTCATCAACCTCGAGGAAAACCAAATCCATTCAGATCTCCTTATAGAGATTGACCATCTACAACAAATCAATAAGACTCCACCAATCATGCTGAGTCCAGAGCACGTTTGCCATATTTGGCAAACACGACAACCTCTTTCGGTGTGCACTTATCAAACACCTATGAAACAATCACGCAGATAGCTTCAGCTACCCTGATCAACACCTGGACACTCATCCTCGATCATGAAGCCACTTAATCATATATTTGTCCTTTGATCAGTCTCGAGCCGCACCCTTCTTCTCTCGACCCGTGAAACACGCTATCAACATTAACGTTGGCCAGTCACCACCTACCTCATCGACCACAGTATGCATGAAACATATGTCCTACATGTCATCATAGTCAGAATCCACCTCTGCTAAGTCTTGTATGTTGGTCCAAACAAGATCATTGACCAACCACACAACTGATTTCATCTACCGGCTCACAAACCCTATCGGTTATGTTAGATAGTTCAAATAACCAGAAGCCAACTAAGAGGGGTGGTGGTGAGTCAGTTGTCACAGATTAGCAGAATCATTAGCAATTTAATCTTTAATACCGGAACCCAAAACATTAATACCAGAATAGCAGTTAAACCAATTAAACATAAACAATAATCATAGAGTAAAATCCATCCACATAACACCAATATTTGTACTTGGAAAACGTGGTAAAGGGAAAAACCATGGTGGGAAGCCTACCCACAGTCAGATAATACTTCTGCAGTAAGTATGTGAAATATAATCGAGGGGCCTTCACTTGCGGGAAGGCCAATAGCCTAGAGCGCATTGCTCATCATAAAGGGAGCCTCCCTGACTACATATAAATCCAAACTACAATCCAGAGAAGTGTTGAACTACAAAAGATAGCATCTCCTATGCCTAAGTAAAATTCCGGTTAAGCTCAATACCAGAGGACTAAATCCTCTTACATAAACCCAATTCGATCTCCAATGATCAACCAAATCCTCTGCCTGAATGATATTACATTATTTGGACATTACATTCCTTGACCATAACCTCTAACATAACCATGATGATCTACAATGAGATCTTACATTTATATATACAAACCCTCGACCATAAACAATTAGGTCATCCACCAGACAATAAACCAATTACATAATTACAAACCATGTCAGCCTAAGACCAAACAAATAATATCCAACACATAAAACATACCAGAAATACATTGATAGGTCCAATCCACATGTTACATTAAAGTCGGTCCATAACCTAGATCAACCAGGACCCAGTATAGGTCCACATGCCTCAGAAATAATCTCCATTCGCCAAGTCTCGAACATGATCACCAACAGCATCCTGAAACTCCACCAGAAACTACACCAACACCACTTATGCAATTCATCAAGGATCTCCACCAAAATTTTTATCGGTGAAACTCTCATCGGAACCAGAAAACAAACATCTAAGCAAGAAAGATAGCATTCGATCACCAGACCAAAACCAATTGACCAAATATGAGCATGAGTATCATGAACAATCCAATTCCATCACCAAACTTTACTGGAGCCTACCAGATCATGTTGGATCCAAGTCAACCAGAAACCACTCAACCTACCAGGACCAAAAGGGTGCCGGTAAAGAATCCAAACAACTAGTATTGGCATCAATGATAAAACATCAATGCAACACATAATCATTCAACCAAATGGTCAACAATCTCCCCCTCTGGCATTGATGTACCAAGAAATGCCAAACAAGTCTCCCCCAATGGAAGACAACCAACAATCTCTCGCATATAGCTTTGAATGTCAATATTTCTCCCCCTATGAATAATATCTTTGTAAAGCTCTAAATTTCTCTTTCTTTCTCTTTTTCTTTTTCAAAGTGCAAGGTAATGAGTCACAAATTCGCGGAAGTCCGCACATTGGAAAATGGGGGCTCGTTGGTGCAGGAGCACCTCATCAAACCCTTCAAGATGACAAGTCAAACTCTGATAAGGGAGGATAAGGCATTAAAAATGTCTTTAGGATGTTTTATATAGGTTTTAAATCATGCATTATATGTTTGTAATAATGAGCCCCATCTTGTCAGCCAAACTCCTATTTTGGCATTTCTATGAGCCAATTAGGACTTTTGGACAATAGGGGATCAAATGTGTTGGTTTTAAGTGTTTTAATATGTTTTAGGAGGATTTTAACTTGACCCAAGGCATTAGGAGGCGAAAGATGACATTTTGACAACTTTTGCAAAAGGTGTCAAAAGTTGTCATGAGCAACTTTTATGCACTTTTTGCATTTTGTAATTTGAAACTCCTCCAATGGCTCTAACCTCTTGATTTTTGATTGAGAGTTGTTGAGGAATGGTTTATACACCTTGTGGATCCAATTTCCAAGAGGTGATTGTACGGAGAAGAGTTTTGATGCAAACAAACTAATAGAATTTTGAGTTTTTCTTGCAATTCTAGAGTTTTGGTCCATGGTACAGTTCTGTACGGATTGGGGTCCATTCCCAATGATGTGAATTGTTTGGAGAGGAGAGCTAACTCTTTTTTGAATTTGATTTGAAGTCTTGATTGTGTGTGTTGCTCTTGATATTCAAGTGTTTACCTTGGGTTTTTCCTACTTCATGGTCATATCTTGCACTTTACTAATTTGAGGCTCATGGGATTTGGTGAAAGGAAATTATGGTCAATTTATTGTATATTTCCAATAGTTTTTTATAGGAAGATAAAGGGAGAGAAGTGTTTGGACCGACCCTAGGTAGACATCTCTATGTGGCTACCTAGACCTTGAGCAAACAAAAGTACCTTGTGTGCAAATGGCAATGCTTCTAGGAGTGTAACCTTGGAATCCCTATTGATTTATGTTTCCCAACATGACCATGGGATTTTAATTGACCGGTTCATTCATCTGGGCATATTTGCTTCACAAAAGAGGCCTAATTAGCCCTTTTAAGACAACCAACTTCCTACCGGCAAAGACCTTTATTTTCCAGACCTTTACCCTTCCTTTTGGGGACTTGTATAACTTCAAAAAGGGTGTTTGAATCCATAATTTTTTTTCCAAGGTGTTTGATAAAATTTGAACATAAGGTCCCTTTACCCGCTAAATAGGGCTACAAGCAACTAGGCCTAATTGGGTGAGTTTCTTAAGGAATGAGCATGTATTCTTGCAACCGATGCTTTGTCTAACCTTGGGGTGTCTTGTGTGACCCAAAACTGGTGTGAAAATGATTTGTAACCCTTGGAGGTATCATGGAGTGTGTTGTAGCAAGATACCCCTGATTGAGTAGGCAAGAGTCTTGGAGATGGTGAGAAGATTGTACTAAAGTTGTAGAGCCTTGCCTTGATAGGATCCCATTCATGTGCTAGGGGGTCAGTGTCATACATTTTAGGTGTTTGGAAGGTAACAAAGAGGGCTCTCCATCAAGTGGTATCAGAGCTAGTAATAGCTTTGGTAAGGAGATAGAAAATTGAGAGATGTCAGAGGGACAAGAAGAAGAGGTCCCTAGAGGACCAATCACCAACATGGAATTGGCAAAAAAAGTGAGAGAGAAGGCCACTTCTTGCAAGGCAATGCAAAGGGAGCTAGAGAGGTTGAGAGGCAAAGTAGATGGGAAGAAAGATGGAGGCACTTGTAGTTGTGATGAAGGGGATGAGGATGAGATTGTTATGCTAGAGGAAGAGGCAATTCCTCCTGACCAGAGGCACTTCCTTAATACCCTCAAATCCATGGAGCAGAAGATTGATTTGCCAAATTTCACTGGGAAGATGGAACCAGATGTTGTGATGGATTGGATAGACTCCTTGTCTAGTTTCTTTGAGTGTGAAGACATTCCAAGACACTAGGAGGTGAAGATTGCTAAGTCCAAGTTGAAGGGAGCAGCCCTAACTTGGTGGAACTTTGTCCAAGAGGAAAGAGAGAAGGACAATAAGCCCAAGATTGTTTCTTGGAAGAGGATGGTTGCCTTAATTAAAGAGGCCTATGTACCCAAAGACTATGAAATACAACTCCATAAGAGGAGACAAAATCTCAAATAGAAGGAGATGGATGTGAACTCATATATAGAAGAGTTCTAAAGGCTATGCATGAAGTCTAAAACAAAAGAGGAAGAGAGTGAGAAATTTTCCCAATACCTGAATGGATTAAGGTACAACATTCAAGAATAATTGAACCTTCTTAGCCCGGATACCATTGGTAGATTCCATCAACTTGCTATCAAGATGGAAGAGAAGATCAAAAGGAGACAATAGAAGAATAATAAAGGAAGAGGAAGACAGCAGAGGGGTCAAAGAAATTTTTTCAAAAGCAATGGAAATTGCTTTGGAAATCAAAGTGAAACCAGTCAAGAAGGCACTAAAGGAGAAAATGGTTCCAATAACAATGGAGGATACAATTAGAGAGGTAACTTCAGAGGAAAAAGACCACCATTTAGAGGGATATCTCAAGGTAGAGGTCAAATCAGATGTTATAACTGCAATCAAGAAGAACACATGGCTAATAGATGCCTGGAGAAACCTACTAGTTCCATAGGAGAAAGAAGAAGTAACTTGATTTTAGAGGCTGACCGCCAAAGAGTGGCAGGAGAAAACACATACCAAAGTGTCAATGCCCCTGACAGTTATGGATACCCTGAAAGAGGTGAAGCCTTGATGATCAGAAGAGTAGTAACCACTATGAAGATGTCTGATAGAGAACCCCCACAGAGGAAGTCTCTATTCAAGACCACTTGCAAAGAAGGTGGAAAGGTTTGCAAGGTCGTAATAGATTTCGGTTCAACTAAGAACTTGCAAAGAAGGTGGAAAGGTCTGCAAGGTCATAATTGAAGTTGAGGAGACTACCTCACCCTTGCCCCTACAAGGTCTCATGGCTCACACAAGGACAACAAGCTATTGTGGAAGAGCGGGCTTGGGTGGAATTTCAGATTGGAACCTATAGAGATAGGTTGATGTTTGACATTGCAAAGATGGATGCTTGCCATCTCCTATTTGGGAGACCATGGCAGTTTGATTTGAAGGCACAACATGATGGTGCTAGGAACACATATTCCATTACCACGGATGGTAAGGTGATTGAGTTGCTACCTTTAATGGAGAGTGAGGAGGAGACCAAACAAAAGGAAGCCAAGGTGTTGGTATTACAAGGGAAGCAATTCATGAAGAACATGGCAAATGAAGGCATGCTTTATTATGCCCTTATCCCTATTTCAACAGTAACAAAGGTGGAGAGGTCTGAGGATAAGAAAGAGGACAGATTGAGGTTGATTGACCCTGTAGTGTAGCAGCTACTAGACAAATACAAGGGTGTCATCTCTGATGGCATGCCAAGGTCACTACCTCCCATGAGGGACATAAACCATTGTATAGACCTTATACCTAGATCCACCTTGCCTAATAAAGAAGCATACAAGCTCACACTGGATCAGAATGTTGAGATGGCAAAACAAGTTGAAGAATTGTTAGAATCCAGACTGATTGGAAAAAGTTTGAGCCCATGTGCAGTCCCTAGAGTCTTGGCACCCAAAAAGGAAGGCACTTGGAGGCTTTGCACCGATTCAAGAGCTATCAACAAGATTACTATCAGGTATAGGTTTCCCATGCCTAGGATTGAAGATTTGTTAGATTGTTTGGTGGGTGCTAGATATTTTACAAAAGTTGATTTAAAGAGTGGCTATCATCATATTAGGATTAGGCCGGGAGATGAATGGAAGACTGCATTGAAAACAAATGAGGGGTTGTATGAGTGGAAATTATTTCCCTTTGGCTTATCCAATGCACCTAGTACCTTTATGAGGTTAATGAATGAAGTCTTGAGGGATTTCATAGGGAAATTCATTATAGTCTACCTAGATGACATTGTAGTTTTCAGTCAAACCAAAGAAGAACATCTAAAGCATGTAGACCTAGTCCTAAGGAGATTGTATGAAGAACAATTAATGATCAACTTGGAAAAGTGTCTCTTTATGCAGGAAGAGATCATTTACTTGGGATTTGTGATCTCATATGGTGAATTGAAAATGGATCAAGAAAAAGGTGAGTACCATATTGTCTTGGCCGACACCTAGGACAATGAATGATGTTAGGAGTTTCCATGGCTTAGCTACCTTCTATAGGAAGTTTATAAGATGCTTCCATCATATTTGTGCCCCTATGCTTGATACAATAAATAGAGGACAAAAGTGTAGGTTTAGTTGGACAAAAGAAGTAGATAAATATTTTGAAACACTGAAAATAAAAGTTGTAGAATAGTTGGTCCTTGCCCTACTTGATTTCAACAAGATCTTCCAAGTGGAATGTGATGCTAGTCATATGGAAATTGGAGCAATGCTCAGTCAAGAAGGAAGACCTATTGCTTTCTTCAGTGACAAGTTGAATGAGGTAAAGAGGCTATATTCATCTTTTGACCTAGAGATGTATGCTCTAGTCCAATCCTTGAAAAAATGGAGACACTACTTGCTACCAAAATAATTCATAGTTTTCACAAACAATCAGGCCCTTAGATTCATAAATAGTCAAGAAAAGTTGAATCACTGGCACATGAAATGAGTAGAGACCCTACAAGCTTTCACTTTCATTCTTAAGCACAAGAAAGGAGTCAAGAATAAGGTGGTAGATTCTTTGAGCAGAAGAGTCCTAACTGCAAATCAAATTCAGTTGGAGAGTGTTAGAATAGACTCTTTGAAAACCATGTATGAGGATGATGAATATTTTTGAGAGGCCTACAAGGTATGTACTTCATTTGATTAATGGTTTCATGTTGAGTATTCTGAATTTTTGATTCAAAATGGATTGTTGTTTAAGGGTGCACAACTATGCATACCCAAATGCTCTAAGAGACTGAATATCATTAAGGAAAAACATTGTGGAGCAATGGCAGGATATTTTGGTTTTGACAAGACATTAGATTTGGTAAAAAGACACTATTTTTGGCCCAAACTACAGGCAGATGTCAGGAGATTTGTGGAGACATGTGTGATCTACCAAAAGGAAAAAGGAAAGTCCATCAATGTAGGCTTATACCAGCCTTTACCCATACCTTCAAGACCATGGGAAAGCATAAGTATGGATTTTGTTTTAGGATTGCCTAAGACAAGGAAACGATATGATAGTGTTTTTGTAGTGGTGGATAGGTTCAATAAGATGGCACATTTCTTGCCATGCAAAACCACTTGTGATGCTTCTTATGTAGCAGACTTGTTCTTTAAGGAGATTGTCTGGATACATGGTTTGCCTTTGACCATAGTCTCTGATAGGGATGTAAAATTTATTGGTCGCTTTTGGAGGACACTTTGGAAGAAGCTTGGTACAAATTTATCCTTCTCCTCAGCCTACCATCCCCAAACAAATGGTCAAACTGAAGTTGTAAATAGATCACTAGGGAATCTCTTAAGGTGTTTGACTAGACAGGATGGAGAAAGGTGGGATAGTATATTGTCTCAGGCAGAATTCTCCTATAATGATACAGTGAATAGGAGTACTGGTAAATCACCTTTCCAGATTGTATATGGCATCCACCCAAGGGGTGTGCTAGAGTTCAGAGAGATACCTCAAGGAGTAGTCATTAGTGCAAATGGAGAAACCTTTGCTACTACCATACAAGAGATCCATGACCAAGTGAAGACTCATCTTCAACAATTTGCAGAGAGATATAAAGCTCATTTTGACAAAAAGAAGAGAGATGTTCAGTTTGATGTCGGAGACTTGGTGTGGGTTCACTTGAAGAAGGAGAGACTTCCAAAAGGAAGATACACAAAGTTGATGCAAAGAAAGATTGGACCCTGCCAAATCTTGAAGAAATGTGGTTCAAATGCCTATGAACTTCAACTACCATCTGATTTTGGTTTGTCACCTATTTTTAATGTTTCTGACTTAACTCTTTATAAGTTTAGTGTTGATGCAGGCGAAGACACAATTCAGGACATTGCTGATGATGACATTCCCAAACATGAACCACCAAAGTTGCATAAGGTTCTAGATACTAAGGTTGCCAAGAAAACTAGGAGTAAATTTTACATGGAGTATTTGGTGGCTTGGAAAGGACAACCTAATACTGAAGCAATCTGGATGATAGAGCAACGCATCAAAGATCATGGTGCAGACCTACAGACTCTCATCTCAAGTGGACTTGAGATTTCCTCTTCCGGGGAGTATGGTGCAGGAGCACCTCATCAAACCCTTCAAGATGACAAGTCAGACTCTGATAAGGGAGGATAAGGCATTAACAATGTCTTTAGGATGTTTTATATAGGTTTTCAATCATGCATTATATGTTTGTAATAATGAACCCCATCTTGTGAGCCAAAATCCTATTCTGGCATTTCTATGAGCCAATTAGGAATTTTGGACAATAAGGGATCAAATGTGTTGGTTTTAATTGTTTTAAGATGTTTTAGGAGGGGCTGAACTTGACGCAAGGCATTAGGAGGTGAAAGATGACATTTTGATTGTCAAAAGTTGTCATGAGCAACTTTTATGCACTTTTTGCATTTTGTAATTTGAAACTCCTCCAATGGCTCTAACCTCTTAATTTTAGGTTGAGAGAAGTTGAGGAATGTTTTATACACCTCATGGATCTAATTTCCAAGAGGTTATTGTACGAAGAAGAGTTTTGATGCAAACAAACTAATAGAATTCTGAGTTTTTCCTACAATTATAGAGTTTTGGTCCGTGGTACGGTTTTGTATGGATTGGGGTCAATTCCCAATTATGTGAATTAGTTGGAGAGGAGATTTAACTCTATTTTTGTTTTGATTTGAAGTCTTTATTGTCTATTTTGCTCGTGATATTCAAGTTTTGTTGTAGGTACCCAAAAAACTAGGGTTTACCTTGGGATTTCCCTCCTTCATGGCCATATCTTGCACTTTACTAATCTGAGGCTCACGGGATTTGGTGAAAGGAAAGTATGGTCAATGTATTTTATATTTCCAAGTTTTTTTCATAGGAGGAGAAAGGGAGAGAAGTGTTTGGAGCTACCCTAGGTAGACATCTCTATGTGGCTACCTAGACCTTGAACAAACAAAAGTACCTTGTGTGCAAATGGTGATTCTTCCATGCGCGTAACCCTGGAATCCCTATTGATTTATTTTTCCCAACATACACATGGGATTTTAACTGACCGGTTCATTCATCTGAGCATAGTTGCTTCACAAAAGAGGCCTAATTAACCCTTTTAGGACAGTCAACTTCCTACCGACAAAGACCTTTATTTTCCAGACCTTGACCCTTCCCTTTGGGGACTTGTATAACATCCAAAAGGGTGTTTGAATCCATAATTTTTTTGCCAAGGTTTTTGGGAAAATTTTAACTTAAGGTCCCTTTACCCGCTAAATAGGGCTACAAGCAACTAGGCCTAATTGGGTGAGTTTCTTAAGGAATGAGCATGTATTCTTGCAACTGGTGCTTTGTCTGACTTTGGGGAGTCTTTTGTGACCCAAAAATGATGTGAAAATTATTTGTAACCCTTGGAGGTATCATGGAGTGTGTTGTAGCAAGATACCCTTGATTGAGTAGGCAAGAGTCTTGGAGATGGTGAGAAGATTATACTAAAGTTGTAGAGCCTTTCCTTGATAGGATCCCATTCATGTGCTAGGGGGTCAGTGTCATACATTTTGAGGTGTTTGGAAGACCTAACAAGGAGGGCTATGCATCACCCGTATTTTCTTCGCACCCCCGAGCCAAAAGGTAACGAGGGCCCGAGGTGAAAATAAACAGGCCCTCATTTTGTTCTAAAATGGGGGGCCCGCTTTCAAACAAAATAGGGGCCCATTTTTTTAAAATGGGCTCCCATTTCTAAATCGTATTTTACCCTTTTTTTTTTAGCAGATTTTGTCATTTTCTCCCTGCAACTGAAGTGAGAAAAGGAGATCAAAAACGGGCCCCTGTGTTGTGGACTCCATTCCAAGCCTCCACCACTATCCTAGGTACACATTCAATCATCCATTTTCACATTTTGTAATTTTCTTGTATATTTTTCTTTTTCTTTGAGTATTATTTAAATTTTTTGGTATTATTTTAGTTTTTTTTTTAAAGTATCCTATACGTAAATTTGTTTTTACATTTGTAAATTCATAATTTTGATCTGAAATATTCTTCAATCGTTAACCCTAAACCCTAATCAACAAAATTACAAATCAAAATCAAATCTAGATAGTTAACAAAACAAAATATCAAATTTACAAGATACAAGATATATCATAAACATCAAAACCAAAACCAAATCAAAACAAAACCGAAACTAAATAGAAATCAAAACCAAAACCAAAACCAAATCAAAACAAAACCGAAACTAAATGGAAATCAAAACAGAAACCAAAACCAAATCGAAACAAAACCAAAACTAAATGGAAATAAAAACCAAAACCAAAACCAAATCGAAACAAAACCGAAACTAAATGGAAATCAAAAGCAAAACCAAAACCAAATTGAAACTAAATGGATGTATCAAAAACAAAACCAAAACAAAATATTCATTAAGAATTAGCCATTGACATAGTCAAATTATTATAGAGTTGATAACTATTTTCCTATTATTCCATGACATGACATAATAGGACCAATTATGGACCTATTATGTCATGTCATGGCATAATAGGGCATATTATGCCATCATGTCATATTAAGGCATGTCATGGCATAATAGGACACATTATGCCATGATGGCAAATTATGTTTCTATTATGTCATGTCATGGTATGATAGGACCAACTATGGACCTATTATGACACATTATGTCATGATGGCATAATATGTCCTATTATTCCATGACATTGCATAATAGGTCCATAGTTAGTCATGTCATACCATGACATGGCATAATAGGACCTATTATGCCATCATGGCATAATAGGTCCTATTATGCCATGAAATGGCACAATAGGTCCTATTATGCCATGAAATGGCACAATAGGACTGTTAAATGTTTCTAGGAATTATTTTTTTAGGTATTGGGTTTTTCAACCAATAAACAAAAAAATTTAACCACTTCTAGCAAGCCACCATTCCAATTTTTTAAATTGAACATATGTACCAAAATTGTTCTTAATCCTCACTAGGCAATACAAAAGTTACCACTATTAGTTATTGGTACCTTTCTAGTGCCTTGGATCATTTTTAGGTGACCATGTGGCCTTTTGGGCTATTCTAGTGGGTTATGGGAAGTCAAAAAAATAGGCGAGATGTTTTAAATTTCATGGATTAGACAAAATCCATTTTTAAACCCACAATTTGAGCTACTAGACATTGGTGTTTAACTAAAAATTCATTTTAGAAGAGGGAAATCCAAATGTATAGCCTTAAAAGTAATTAACATTACTCTTCAAATTTTAGATATCAAAGTTTAGGCTTAGGTTTATGCCATGCCATGGCATAAAGGTCCTATTATGCCATGTCATGGTATAAAAGGACCAATTATGGACATATTATGCCATGATATAATAGGACCAACTATTATGCCATGACATTGCATAATAGGTCCATAGTTGGTCCTATTATATCATGTCATGGCATAATAGTTGGTATTATGCCATGACGGCATAATAAGTCCTATTATGCCATGACATTGCATAATAGTCCACCTATTATGCCATCATAATAGGTCCATAATAGGACCTATTAAGCCACGACATGACATGATTTTCTTGAATTTCCAACTTCATCATCTAATTCATCTCCAACACTAAAGTGCTAATTCGACATGTTTACTTAGTATGATAGGACCAATTATGGACCTATTATGCCATGTCATGGCATAATAGGACCTATTATATCACGTCATGGCATAATAGGACCTATTATGCCATGACGACATAATAAGTTATTATTCCATGACATTGCATAATAGTCCAGCTATTATGCCATCATGGCATAATAGGTCCATAATATGACCTATTAAGCCACGACATGACATGATTTTCTCAAATTGTCGACTTCATCATCTAATTCATCTCCAACACTGAAGTACTAATTCAACATGTTTACTTAGTAAATGACCACTTAGAGAGGTTGCCATCTAATATATTAGTACTATTCCAACACAAAGTACTAATGTAACATGTTTACTAGAACTGTGACTTAATTATTTATTATATAAATTACTTTATATATCTTGATCTTATTTTACTTTTTTTACAAGTTCATGTATTGAATATTTTATATTGATTTTAATAGTTGATGCATTTTACAAGAAATGAATGCATTAAATTGAATATATAATAGATTTATGAAGTTTCAATGAAAGATTTTATTAAATTTTGTGTGCAAATTTTATATTTTTTAAGTTCAAAATTATATTATTTTTCATGTGTATCTCATTCAATAACATAGAAATGTTACTATTTATAAATGCTTTTTAAGAACTAAAATAGATTCTTCTTTGACATAGAGTTGTATATAACTCATGTACATATATTTATATATGCAGGAGCTCTTTGTTATCATGGATGTGTTTGGCATAGATGAATTGTTAGGTGAAAATCCCCCACCACAACCCCCTCCTCCTCCACCTCCACCACCACCACCACCACCACCACCTCCACCTCCACCTCCACCCCCTCGATTGAATGAAATCCATTTAAGAGAATGAATTAATGAAAACCTACAAGTGATTGAACAAAATATTACTACTATCCAAAATGCGCCAATCACCCCCCCCTCCCATCTTCTAGAGTTTGCAAAATCAATGCAAACTATTGTCAAGTCAGTTAGATCTGTTGATTCTCAATTAGATAAATTGCATAGACGACGATAAGATTTGCATAGTTTTTATGCCAATGGTTTAACTTATAGGCAAATCACTGATCTTAAAATAACCAAAGCTCATTTATGTCCATATTTTACTAACTCAAAAACAAGAGAACCAATGCAACCTAGCCAGAAAAGAATTTCAATTAGGTGTTGTAATCATCCATAAATGGCTAGACACTTTTGGGATAGATGGTGGATGGTTTTTGATTATCCACCACATCGTAATTGTGAGGTCCCTTTATATTTTTTGAAGAAATTATACTGTGATTTTGTAATGCACCAAAAAACCAAATTATTTTGATATTAAGTCATTCCAGGGTGTTGGTCATGGAATGCCACAACATAGATTAGGGGCACACAGTAATAATCCCCTACCAGATCCACCCATAGTTCCACTTGTTTCTCCATCGATTCCTACAAATGTGCAAAATACATCATTCATTTCAACATTAGATGCTTTGACTTCCCTCACAGGTAACTTGAGTGAGCAAGATGCACACATGGCATCTGCTCCTTGATAGATGCCACATATTGTACAAGCTATCATCAGATGTGTGTAGGTCCTACTACTAATCCAAGATCTACTTCAGTTGTAGCTGAGCATGATGCAACAGATGATACTATGATGATATGATAAATGGATTTTCTTTTCTCTAATGGTCATCTTGAGTAGGTATAGATATATATACATGTACATGTCAATCTAATACTTCATTAAATATAGGTATAAATTAAGTGCATGTCTTTTTTTTTATACAATCTAATACTTCATTAAATAAATTTGGTTTATGTAGATAAGGACTACACCAAATGTTCGAGTCAATATTGTATCTACTCCTGCACAACTTGGCACACCTTTTGGGGTATAGTATCAAATTTCTATCTAGACATTGTACTAGCTTTTTAAGTTAATATGTTATCATCATATACTATAAAATTTTTCACATTGATACATTAAATGCTTCTTTCTTTAGGATTCAGGTCATGAGGGACCCTCTACATCACATCGAGAAGAGGGTGTGACCACTGTGACACCATCTATTGTATATATCTTAGAATTCATAAATTAAATATGAACTCTTACAACATTGTAACTTAACTTGAAATTATTTAATACAAATATATATATTCAATAAATATGATTTCATTAAATGCATGTTTGCAGATGGACACTACTATCAGGATATGTTATCTTCATCATTTTTATCAGAGCCAATTTGAATGCACATCGACATCCTTTGAGGTCTTAATATGTAATACTGAATTTGACCTCATTTTGACACTTAATTTAAGATTTAATTGGACACTTTAAATTTGACCTTGTACGGGACTTAGCTAGCACTACATTTGGCGTTGATACTGCTAGAGGAGATACTACTAGAGGAGATGAGCAACCTTATGTACGATACTCTATTATATGATTATTTAATTAAATTATAAATGTTCAATTTTATTTAATAAAAAAATAAACACATGTATTTGTCCATGTTCTTATCTTGTATATAGGATGGCACAACTATCCAACATATAGTACATGCAGAACAAGTTACTGGAGTTGATGTGCACACACATACGGTAAGTTTGTAACTTAATTTATGAATTCCAACTGTATTTGATAAATAATTATCTTTTAATAGTTAATCAAGTATTTTAATATTATTTTTTCCTTGTACAGCATGAGACGGGTGGATCTAGTCCATGTCCCCGGAAGAAGAAACCATGAGATGTTATTGATGATAGCAGTTAGATTTTACTATTTATTTGGCTCTGATATGATGTACATGTACTATTTTATATGATATGTACTTTTTTATGGACTTTACACATTTGTTTACACGTGTACTTATTTTTTAACATTGTATATATTGTCTTGGACATGCACATACTTTATATATATGGATAGTTGCATAATAGGATTAGATCATATATATTTTTTGGACTACATATATATATATATATATGCACATTAGATATTATGTGGAGTTCATCATGTTACCATCCAGATATATATGGATTAGATATTACATGGATTATGTGGACTTGAAATTTTATTTAAATAAATTGTGATTAGATAAAATAAAGGTGTACATCGTGAACTAACAATGATGATAAGACCAAAGTATCAAAACATATCTTATAATTATAAAATGTTTTAAACTAAATTAAAAAGTATTAATCATCATATAGATACGCAAAATATATAATTAAATATATAATTACCATTACAATAATAATGATGATTTAAGAGAAAAGTAACAAAACATAGGTTTAAATATATAATTACCATTTCAATAACAATGATGATAAGAGCAAAGTGTAAGGAACAAAGTAGGTGGTATGGTGGGGTCCAACAAGTAGAACCAGTGTGCTATGTATGAAATTAAATTTACCCCATAGAATATATAATATATTGAATAGAACTTGATTAAAACATAATTATCTCATTCATAAATTTGACCAATAGTCTCTCATTTATGTATATTACACAAAGTGTAATCAAGAAGACCTATCTAAAATCATTGGCTTCATCTCCTAAGGGACTTGCAAAAAAAACATATCGTATTAAATACACAATCATAATTCAACATTCAAGTGCAAGAATATTACTTTACTCAAATAAACTTTAAAAATTTAACTTTGAACATATTTGTAAAGCACAAATAATAGAATTCATTGATGCCATGTACATGTGGAATCTACCTAAAATAAAATAAAAACAGTCTATTTAATTTATAATAATAAGGATATATCTCTCAAAATACAACATAAAGTATGGACAAACAGTAGTAGTCATTGATGCCAAGTCTACTCTGAGAGACCTCGAAAAAAAAATATACATATGATTATTTTTTCTAATGAGCATGCATTCAATTTAAAATACAACATAAAGCATACATCACGACTCTTCAAAGGGAGTTTCCTTAAGGGTACAAAACTAAATAACTTACTTGTAATTAGTCAAAATGAAACATAAAGTATGCACAAACAACTTGGTTTTCATTGATGCCTTCTACTTGTGGTAGACCTGAAACAAAATTACTAGATTAGATTTTATAATTAGGATGCATGATTTAAAATATTATATAAAATATACATCAAGGATTTTAAATGGGAGGTGGATTAAGGGTTCAAATTATAAATTACTTGTATATATTCATTTTGTTATACCATGATATGCATCCTCTCTCTTTTGCAAAGCATCTATAATTGTCCTGTGCTCTTCCATAGAGAGAGTCCATAATTGTTTATTAGCAGGTCTGCCATGATATCTATCCAATTTTATATTAGTTGCCACTACCAAATGCAAGTAATCTATAATCTTCTTCTCTAATTCATAATCTTCAAATGCGGGAAATCTATTATTTCTTGTTAGATATTTGCATAGCAAGGTGCCAACAACAACCACAGATCCTGTTGGATCATCATAACTATCATCATCTACTCAAGAAGTGGTTAGCTTATGTTTTGGCTCTACACATCGAGCCAACCAATACTATGTCCCCTCTTCATTGTCCTCTGGTGCAACAACATTATAGACATGTCCTATGCACACAACAATTTTATTTTAATATTTAATGAGATATAAAAACAAAAATATACACTGTAAGATTTCATATATGCAGTATTTAATAAATCAAAATAAATTTCAAAAATAATTTTGCCTTGTTATATAAAATTTGAAATGTGATCATAGTCATTTTGATGCAAACATTTGATCCATATCTTCATCAGTTCTTTCATGTGGATCATTTGCATCTATGGGTGTCAATGATCTTTGTTGCCATTCTTCAACCCATTCTTTATTCTCACAAAAGTCCCAATCTCTGGAAACACAAAACTGACAAAAGAAAGAAATCTCCCTTGTGAATATAGTCCATGTGTTTGAATTAGAACTCTTAAACAAATGCCATTTAGCTGATCCAATGATGGTATTACAATCATGTCGAATAGGAATACTATCTTCCTCTACCAACCAGAAGAAACGTCGAATTGCAGAGTTCTCAGTTGATCCTTTTGATAGCTTTGAATTGCACCAATCTACAACTACATGAGCATCTCTAAATTTCACTGCATCCTCGAATTTCAATTTTTCTCTAGCAAGAGCTCTTTTTACACAGGAACCAGCTCCATTATGTTCCCCCTTACCATGTCCTTCTTCAAAAAAACTTCGTAAATGTTGGACATTGGTTTTCTTGTGAACTTTGCATAGCCAATAAAACATTCTTGCATTTTTTAATTGTCCCGTGCAGTTATCTAACCATATCATATTTTGTTCCATGTCAATTTATCTTTCCTTAAGATTATCATGAAATACCTCGAAGCAATGCTGAACAAACTCTGATGAGTGTAATCGATTATCACTAACATAGAAATGATACTCCCTCAAAAAAAATTGTTATCTTCTGTACTGTCATGGTCATGTCTATATATAATGTACACAAATATGGCCACTTGCACTGAGTTGTAGTATTTTGATTGAGTTTCCTCTTATGGTTTTAGAGTATAGTTTTTTGCAAAATCCATAATTGATACTATTGTTCCAACTGGAAATGTGTTCTTGCATATGTGAAACTGTCCATCAAGCCATCGGGCATGTTGGGAATGTTTCACATATTTTGGAATAATATGACTTTTAAACTCACTAATAAATGCATTCACACTATTATGTTCTGTAATCAATTCTAAACATTTCCCAATCTTTCCATCCTTTAGAGGGTATTCTATATTTTTAAATCTCCTAACATCAACCACTTTTTGTCCAAACTCAGATGAAACATGTTCATGCAAACATTCACCTATCAAATAATAGTTCCCACATAAATTGCAAAGGCCATAAATGCATGAACTGGAAAGAAATAATTTCTCATTAGGTGGTTTACCAAATAAATTTGCAATAAAATCTTTTAGAGTTTCAGGTGGAACATAAACACCACAATCCTGCACAAGATCATTACCATGCAACATATAACATATATATCAAAAAACATCATAATAGTAATGAAACTGAACATGAGTTTTGCAACAACAAGATATTCTTTGTTTATTGATTTTAACATACCTGGGTTTGCATTTTTCAAATGATCTTTGACTAATTCGTAAATTCATTAATACATATTCATCACTAATTTTTTTAAAGAATTATGTTTGAGTCATGTCAAGAAGATGTTTTGGATGAGAATCACGAATTTATGATCCCACCCTTAACTTTAAAACATCTCTAGCATTTGATGAAACTCTAGTTTTATCATGCCAAAATTTTGCAATTAATTGTTTAGTTTCATCATTTAATTTCATGTCCGACCTTTGAAGTCTACCACTAAAACTCCAACAGTGGTTTAGTGGATCAATTTCAATTGTGTCTCTTCTTTTGGCCACTCTTGACAAGGTTCTACGATGTAAGTTTAAATAGCTACTTATATCACTTAACATTCTTTTACTAACAATTGTTATGTGAACTATAGCATATGTTATAACTCTACGTGTCACATTCTTATCTTTAGATCGACTTGTTTTTCTGATAGAATTGATAGTACTAGCAACAATAGATACAACTTGCTTATATGATTCATCTTATCTTTTTGGTTTTGCATAAATACCTTTTTTTTTCATGACTTTACGCATTTTTAACATTTTTATTAATTGTAGCAATAATTCACATTGGAATCCTAACTTTTTATTATATAAAAATTTGTTTATATAATATGATCGCATGTGTTCTGATTTGTCTCAAAGAAACTAACCCATTAAGATTATCTAGCACATTTCTATCAATAGTAAACAAATTACATTCATTTTCGTTCAGAGAGGGTGGTGTAATATTTTCAATTTTTATTTCTTTCGTATTGGTGTATTAAATTTATATCCAACTTCATTTAAATCAGCAATTTGATTGGCATCATAGTCTTGGGGATTTAAAAACATACTGAGATTCGTATCCATATGAACATTTGCATTACCAGTCATACCCATGTTTGGTTCTACATTTCTTGCATCCATCATGATCTCTTCAATGGTCTCATCTACAATGGGCACTAAACTAGATGCTTCAGTGTTATTCAATTGTCATTGTTGTGATCTTCGATCTTTTTGATGTTTTGCCTCCTTCTCTCTTTGTGCTTGAATTTCATTCACTGCCATTGTCTTCCTTTGTTTCTTTTGACATTGCTTAGAACCCATCTTTACAAACTCCTCTTCAAAAAATAATATCTTTTTACCAAGTTCTTGTGAAATAAAAAAGATTAAAAAGTAATATCAAATGCTGTAAAAAATGTTTGTCTGTACGGATTCCAATGATAGTGTGATAAATTGATGAAATCTGTCCTTTTTTTTACAGTAACGGTTATTTAGGAATGGGCCCCCGTTTTTAAAATGGGGGCCCGTTCCTAAATCCACCAATTAAAAAAAGGAACGGGCCCCCGTTTTTAAAATGGGGGCCCATTTTGTGGAAGTTGATTCCACAACCTACCACTTGCCTTGGGATTAGGTCCAGGATAGGCCTCGGATGGCCACACCTGATACATGGACTAGCAAATTCAAATGTCCATGAATGAAAGCACAAACATGAACTTCTGAAATAGTTTACATGCCTGTAGTTAGAGAATTTTTATATGAAATTAAAACTGATTTCAGATTATACTATCTAGATTCTAAATATGTAAATTTATTTAAAAATTGATTATTTTAACTATTTTTTATTTAATTTATACTAAATCGAGTCCAGAAACTTGAAATATTAACTAATTTTGTTAATTTAATAACTTTTTTATTTTAATGAATTTTGAAAAAAAAATTATGTCATCAATCTACACAAAATTATTTTTTGTTTAAAATGTTAAGTTTACGACAAATTATGTGGGTCGTACACGTCAAATTTTTAAAAAGATAATTACGGTCATTAAAAAATTAATTAAAAAAAATATTTAAAAAAAAAAAATACAAAAAAAATATGCTCATCAATCTTCAGTGTGTTACAAACCATTTCTTAAAATGGTTTGAGAAAATAATTTTAATTGTGTCAAGAAGTGTGGGTCGTACACATGCATGGTATGGTCCTGAAACAGGCATTTTTAAAACATAGTTTTTAGAACTCCATTCAAAAAGTTATTTTTTATTATGTGGGTATTAAAATAAATTACATATTTGGAAAGTACACTCAGAGGGATATCTTTTATATTCCTGACTTTTTCCAAGATTCAATCTCCAAGTGTTTGAAAATTTAAGCTCAAATGAGACAAAATATGAAAATCAGGGAAAACAGTTCCACTTTTTGGCCAAAAAGTGGACTCAGCTTCTTGCACTGACATCAATGCCAGAACTCTGACAAAAATATCAAAGCAAAAACATAAACTATTGAATCACAAAGCTGATTACTCCCCCTGAGCAATAGCATCCCACATCAGTGCCGAAATGAATAGCATCTCTGATAGTGCATGTCAGACTAATGCCAAACCGCATCAATCAAGTCTCTACCGGAGGGGCAGAAACTCTCAATCTGTCTCTCAGGTACTCGAGTGATTCCTTGGGCAAAGGTTTAGTGAAAATATTTACAATCTTCTCTTTAGTGTTCATATAAACCAGTCTAACTTTATTTACTTCCACCTTTTCCTTCAAAAAGTTATACTTGATAGATATGTGCTTTGTTTTAGAATGAAATACTGGATTATTTGATATATCAATAGCAGAAAATTTATCACAGTGAATAACTACCATTGCATCACAATCCACCTTTATATCCTTCAACATTTGCTTCATCCATAAAACTTGTGTATAGTTAGTAGCAGCAACAACATACTCAACTTCAATAATAGATAAAGAAGTACATGATTGTTTCTTGTTGATCCATGAAACCAATTTCTTTCCAAGAAAGAAAGCTCCACCGGAAGTACTTTTTCGGTCATGAACATCTTCATCCCAATCAGCATCTGTATATGCACATAAAGTAAAGTTATCATCCTTAGGGTACTACAAACCATATTCTGATGTACCTTGTAAGTATCTAAAAATCCTTTTCACCACCATCTCATGATTTTCTCTACGACCACTCTGAAATCTTGAAACAATACAAGAAACCTTGATAATGTCAGACCTAGTCTAAGTCAAATAAAGCAAACCTCCAATCATATATTTGTATCTTGTAGGATTTACTGGTGCAGAAACATCTTTTCTTGTCAATTTCTCACTTGTAACCATAGGAGTACTTACCAGTCTAGAATCTCCCATGCCAAATTTCTTCAACAATTCCTTAGCATATTTACTTTGACAAATGAAAATATCTTTGTGGGTCTGATTAATCTGTAAACCTAAGAAAAATTTCATCTTACCAATCATAGACATCTCAAATTCTTTCTCCATATTCTTAAAAAATTCTATGTATAAATTATCTTTACCTCCAAAAATAATGTCATCAACAAATACTTCAAAAATCAATATATCATCATTAGTGATTTTATAATATAAATTAATGTCAGCACTGCCCTTAGTAAAACCAAGCTTCAAAATATATTTATCTAACCTTGCATACCAAGCTCTAGGTGCTTGTTTCAATCCATATAAAGCTTTCCTTAACCTGCAAACCATATTTATATCATCTAATAGTGAAAAACCATCAGGTTGCTCAATATAAACTTCCTCATCAAGATCCTCATTCAAAAATGCACATTTAACATCCATCTAAAAAACCTTGTAGTTTTTATAAGAAACATAGGCAAGAAATAATCTTACAGCTTCAATCCTAGCTACAGGTGCAAAAGTCTCTCCATAATCAATTCCTTCCTTCTGAGAATATCCTTTACAAACCAATCTAGCCTTAATCCTTATAACTTTACTGTCCTCATTGAATTTATTCCTAAAAACCCTTTTAGTTCCAATAACATTTTTATTTTTTAGGTCGAGGAACCAAGGTCCATGTGTTATTTTTCTCAAGCTGATCTAATTCTTCTTCCATAGCTTTCAACCAATATTCATCTTTACATGCCTCAATTACTGATACCAGTTCAACTTGTGAAATTAAACATACCTCATTAGTTGCTAGTCTTCTTCTTGTCATCGCTCCATTGCTCTTATCCCCAATGATTTGATCTTCTAAATGATTCAAACTCACATACCTAGTAGTCTTCTAACTTTCTATTCCTCTTCCATGTTCTTCAGTTACTGTATAATTCTCTGATACTGCCAGAGTAACTAGTTCAACTATCTGTTCTAGAAAAGGTGCTACCGGTTCAGATATAATCATTTCCACTGTCGGTTCCTTCTCATAAACTCTTATTTGAATTTTGTTCAACTCATCTACTTTGACATTAGCACTCTCCACAATTTTATACAATCTCTTGTTATAACATTAATATGCTTTTCTTTCATTAGAATAACCAAGAAATATGCCTTCATCACATCTAAGATCAAATTTCCCAATGATATCATCTCTCTTGATGTAACATTTACTAACAAAATTTTTGAAATACTCAACTGTAGGTGTATTGTCAAACCATAATCCATAAGGTGTCTTATCAATTTCTCCTTTGATATGTACTTCATTGGATGTATAAAACATTGTGCTCATTGCTTCTCTCCAATAGATATGAGGTAGACTAGCTTCCGTCATCATTGTTCTAGTAGAATCCAAGATAGTTATGTTCTTCCTTTCCACAACTTCATTCTGTTGAGGTGCTCAGGGAGTAGAAAATTTTTCTTCTTATACCATGCTTGTCGCAAAAGTTATTAAATTCACCGAATATAAATTTTCCACCATGATCTGATCTCAAACATTTAATCTTTAATCCTACCTCAGTTTCCACTTTAGCCTTAAAGATTTTAAACTTTTCAAATGCTCCAAATTTTTCTCTTAGAAAAGTAACCCACATCATTCTAGAATAATCATCAATGATTAGCATGAAATATGTATCACCTTGAAAACTTTTAACTCTAGTAGGGCCATACAAATCAGTATGAATAAGATCAAGAACATCATTTGGTTTATCTTGTATACTCCTCAAAGAGGATCTGACCTGTTTACCCATTTGACATTCTTTACATACCGCTTCATAATCTTAGGTCCTATTATGTCATAAGACCCCTTAACAAGATCTATTATGACATTATACCTCTTACTAGGACCGATTATGACATAAGACCCCTTAGTAGGACCTATTATGACATAATAGGATCAATTATCACATAATAGGACCTATTATGTCATAATAGGTCCTATAATGTCATAAGACCCCTTAAGAGGACATGTCATGTCATAATAGGACTAATAATGACATAATAGGATCTATGATGATGTAATAGGTCCTATTATGTCATCATAGGTCCTATTATGACATCATAGATCATATTATGTCCTAAAACCCCTTAAGAGGACCTATTATGACTTTATACCCCTTACTGGGACCTATTAAGGGGTATTATGTCATAATAGGACCTATTGTGACATAATAGGACCTACAATGTCATAATACGATCTATTATGTCATAATAGGTCCCATTGTGACATAATAGGTCCTATTATGACATAATATGACCAATTATGTCATAATACGACCTATTATGTCATAATAGGTCCTATTATGTCATAAGACCCATTAAGAGGACCTATTATGACATTATACCTCTTACTGGGACCTATTATGACATAAGACCCCTTATTAGAACCTATTATGACATATGTAGAGAAAGATAAGCTGGTTGGGGGAGAGATATGGTACATTTAGAGAGAGATAGAAATGTATATATAGAGAAATATAGGTCGGTAGGGAGTAAGGGGAGGTGTATAGAGAGAGTGCAAATAAAGAGTAAAGAGTTAAGGATGTGAGAGAGGGGACAAAGTGAGATAGAGAGGTAGAGAGGGGATATAAGGGACATAAAAGTAGAGAGGGAATGAGGGAAGGGTGAAGAGATGGAGGGAGAGAGAGATGTTGGTAGGGAGGGAGTGAAAGGTATGTAGAGAGAGATAGATAGTATATGTAGAGAAATAAAGGTAGGTAGGGAGTAAGGGGAAGTGTAGAGAGAGATGAGATAGAGAGTAGAGAGTTAAGTATGTGAGAGAGGTAGAGATGAGTCTAGATTTTGGGAGAGAAAGGAGAGAGTGAGATAGAGAGGAGATAGAGGGTAGATAAAAGTAGAGAGGGAAGGAGGAAGGGTTAGAGAGAGAGAGAGAGTTCCTGAGTGGAAGAGAGATGTATGTAGATAAAGATAAGTTGGTAGGGAGAGTAACAAAGGTACATAGAGAGAGAGGCATATATATGGAAAAATAGAGATAGGTAGGGAGTGAGGGGAGGTGTGTAGAGAGAGAGGAGACAGATAGTGTTAGGTCCCGGAGGCAACTGAGAGGGGGGGGGGGGCGAATTAGTTGTCAATTAATTTCAAACCAAACTAGCTTAACCAAACTTAATACTTAATACCAGTAAACCAAACTTTATGTCGGTAGATAGTTTTATCAATTAATTGCAATACCGGTAAATTTTAATGCATGAAACAGAAAGACAAATAACATACACAACACGTAACATAGTTATTTGTGTGTGGAAACCCTATAAGGGGAAAAACCACGGTGGGAAACCTTACCCACAATCCGATGATACTACTGTAGATAGTATGTGTGTACAATATGGAGTCTGCACATGTAGAAAGGCCAACTTCCTAGAGCTCACTGCTCAATCACAAAATGGGAGTCACACTGACTACAATTGGATGGTTAAATCCAATGATAATGTACTGCTCAAAATAGCATCTTCATATGCTAGATTCAGTACCAGTTAAGCTCTGATTGCCTTATTTAAACCTTCCTTGAATCTTCAAATGATGTCTGCGTGTATAGCTCTGTTTATATTTGCATATACCTTATTACAATCATTTTCCACTTCTACCACACAATCTCATAAATGAGATATTACATATATACCAAAACCTAAGACCAAATGTGTAGGTCGTCTCACTAAGATATTACAATAAAATCAATTACAAATGATGCATGATGTCGGCTCAATGCATTTATAACAATAACAAATGGTGTGTCATGCTAATCTAGAATATATATGCTTGTAGATGCATATCCTAGGCCTATTTGTCGGTAACAGCAAATATGCAAACTCGATTAGACCAATGAACAAATCACCAAAACCAAGTGATCAAACAATGTCTTTGACATAAGCAAGTAATCTCCAGATGATAATAGATCATCCTTAGTGCTAGTGAACAATATAACCTATTGATGAACCAGATACTAGTGACTGTGCATAAGTCACTGATTATGCCAGTGAACATAACCAAAGATCTCCAAGTGTTTCTCAAGTGTTGACAAGTGTTGACATCAATGACAAAACCATATCAACATATCCAAAATACCAATAGATAGTAGAGAGTTAGGGATGTGAGAGAGAAAAAAGTGAGATATAGAGGTAGAGAAGGGATAGAGGAAGAGTGCTATGGAGAGAGATGAGTCTAGAGCTCAAGAAAGATAAAGAGAGCTAGAAAATGCTTATAGGAGTCTACTGATTACTGAAATTTGACTAAGTATAAAAATTTATAAGATCTTCTAAAATCTAGAATTTGCAAAAATCACTCTTGGAGATTTGAAATCACTTTCAAATATCTTGCCAATATAGATATGGAGGGAGATGAGTCTAGAGCTCAAGGAATATTAAGAGATTGGGATAAAAAGAGTTAGCAAATATTAAACTGTTGATTACTGAAATTTGTTTAAGTCTGAAAATTTATAAGATCTTCTAAAATCTATAATTTGCATTATAACTTCTAGAGATCTGAAACCACTCTCAAACATCCTACTAATATACAAATGAAATATAACTTAAAGTATAAGAAATTAAAAAAAGACAAAGAGAATATACTTAAATATTATATTTCGTGTATATATAGCTTGCTTTTAAAAATTAAAATTAAAGAAAAGAGAAATGGGATCTCATTTTTTTTAAATGGGATCCCATTTTATTTTTTCAATGGGACCCCATTTCTTAGATCTAGGCTCGGGATCCCAATGCTAAACGGGATCCCGTTTCAAATTTTGGCTTAGGATCTCGACGTGAAATAGGATCTCGTTTCATTTCTCATGCGCTCCGTGCGATTTGCCATTTTTTTCCAAGTGTAAAACTTCCACACTAAGTTGACACAACTCTGTACACTTACCCATTTGTTTTCCTCTAATCTAGATTTAGTGGCTCTAGGCTAATGAGATGTAATAATTTTGGCTAAAGAATCATTCTTTTCATTTTTGTTATAGTTGGGCATCTAGAAATTATTTGAATGGGACAATACTAAGAAAAATTGGGAACATCATCAACATTTAAAATTAATAACCTATTATGATATCAACTGAAATAATATATCTACTAAAAAATGTTATAATTTTCTCATTTTTGTAGAATCTATCATAATAGGTGATACATGGGTGTGTGAAATGGTTCTATTATAGCTTGATACTTTAAGGAAATTCTTTGTAGGGATCAATTTTTCAAACATATCATACTTAACTAAACTAGAAGTTATTTAAGTATTATCATCTTCAAATATAATGTCACTAATGGAGGACATGACTAGCATTAGGGTAATGAACAACATGCTCATACTCCCCACTAGTGAAGCCCTCATAATTAACAGTACCAAGGAAGGAACTATTGGCTGACAATTAACAACAGAGACTAATTTGAGTTTGTTTCTCCACAAACACATGGAAGCAATGGAAATTTGGTTTTGTATCTTTGCTCCTACAAGAGTACCAAGAATGTGTCATTCTATTGCAAGTGTTCTTATAGGAAAATAGGTCCTAGTGGGTAAAAGTAGGTCTAATTTTAGATACCTCTTCTCTGTTGTTGCATTGTCGAATAAACTTCAAGTTGAAATGCATATTTTTTATTACCATTGGATTCCAACAATGAGCCCAAAAGGACAACCATTACTTCCATTTTGATAAGGGTGATAAAGTATGGTTCGAAATTTATTATCTACTTCTCTTTGTTGGGGAAACCCACCCCAACCCTCCTTTTCATGCACACATCCCTCCACCAAGCAAATGTAGTCAAAGAACAAAAAAAAAAATTGTAGGTATCTATGATCATCAATAAATGAAGTGGCATCTATTTTATGGGTTTGATAGCACCACTTAACAAGGTGATAGTGATCTAAGCAATATTATCTCGTTATTGTCAAGGGAGGTCTTCTTTGCATATCTGAATGGATCTTCTTCATTAATTAATAATAGTTAAGTATTATGACTTCCTCTAGGTTGTCACTAATATTCTTTGGCCACTCTAGATTGTTATGATATTCTTCCTTCATTGAGGAAAGAGGAGTAAAAAGACAAAAATACTTGTATATGATATTATTTAATCTTTTTGAAGTATAAATAGCTATTGTTCAATGCTTCTCAATGCCCATCTAAACAATAACTACACATGTACCATTTTCATGTTTTATATTAATGAGAAAAATTTCAAGAATGAAATTAAACAATTATTATACAATAATTATATCATATTAAAAATATATTAAAATTTTATGTTTAATTTTCTATCGACATATCCCTTGAACCATCTATAAATACTCTTACTAATAATATCACATTATTTTTATGGTTTTGATATGAGAGAAAAGAGTGCAATGCGCTAATAGTGTGGTTAGTTAAGAGTGGAAAATAGAATAGCATTTGGTATGATGTTAATTTACTTTTAAAAAGAGTTATTCTCAATTATTGTCAACTCTTTGTTCTAATGTCAATTTTCTTATGTGTGTTAATATATTGTTGTGTGCTAGGATACATTTTAAAAGTTCTTTTTGTTTATACATGTAAACAGAAATAAGGTTTAGAGTTGTAAGATTCCATAGTTTAAAACAAGTCAAATATAAGTCTATGGTATAATTTTTAAGATGATTTTTTTTCTTTTTTAATTGACAAAGAAATTACAAAATTAAAAAATTGAAGCTTCAAAAGTAGATGAAGATCACAACTAAATTATTAGCAGTCCAACCACAAGGTCAACCCAATAAATATGTAATTTTTAAGTGTGATTAGTTTAGAGTAGATATAAGTATAGATGAGACAATTGGGTTGGGGGCATAGCTCGATTGGCGAGAGCTTCCAATGGTGAAGCAGGAGGTCATGAGGTCTGGTCTTCCCCCAACCCACGTCATACTAGAGGAGTGTCATGCCAGTGTCAATGAACACGTTAATAAGTTTACCCGACGCACTGCAATTTATAGGGGTGCTATACTCAATTCTTGCAGTCTAAAAAATGAAGAGATAAAAGTATAGATGAAGACAGAGGGGGAGACAAAAAGAGAGAGGATTTCATTGGAGAGATAGATAGAAGTAGAGGGATAAATAAAAATATAGAGATAGAGATAAAGAAATACACAGATAAAGAGAAAGAGGTAGAGGGAGAGATAAATATAGACATACATAGAGAGAAAAAGATATAGTGATAGATTGGGAGAAACATGGTGTGTGTGTGATATATTATAAAAATCTTAAATATATAAGTAACTATTTATATATTATATTTATTATTTATATATGTTATAATTAAAATAAATCTAAAACTCAAAGTTTGAAAATTTAAATAATACTTTATAGAATTTTTGGTTTCAGCCATTTACTGAGAAAAAAAGTTTGGAAAGTTTAAAATAAAAAAGATTTGAGTTTTTAATTAAAAATTAAAAAGGTCGATACATTATATAATAGAGGCTAAACTTTAATTATTTATTATAATTTTTTAATTTTTCAAATCTAAGAAAAAAATAATATATAAAAAATTATAAATCTCTAATTAACTCTTTATACATTTTATTTATTATTTATTGTATTATATATTGTAAATATAAAATAAATATAATTGAAAAATAAATTTATAAAAACATTAAATATATAATAGTTTAATATACATAATTATTATACTATACTTTATAATATTAAAAGTGATATATTTGTATTATATAATTTTATTTTATAATATTATATTAAAAATCATTAACAAAATTATAAAATCTAAGTACCTTATTAACTATGACCTCGACTGCATCTTTAGGATAGCCTCTCCTCCGAAAGGATCCAAACTTTGGAATTTTCTGTTAGAATGTAGAGATATCATAAGGGATAAGTTAACATGGGAAGTAGCTAAAGTCGAGGAAGCATTATTTTGGGAATATTCATGGGGCGGGTACATGGCGTTAGAGACTATGGGGATTAATGAACAAGTTATAGAAATATTTAAGAATCAATGGGGGATACATGTCAAAGATTATGTAACATTTCCCATGGGAGACCCATCCCTTGGATGGGAATGGAAATCTATGGATGATCTAAATTTACCATGCCAAGAATAAGAAGCAATTGGTAGGCTTCTAAGGGATAGAAAACTTGCCTTTCATCATGGGAGGGACAAGTTGGTGTGGGCAGGTTCTAAAACAAGGTCCTAGAAGGTGAAAGAAGGGTACAGTCTCCTTCAAGAAAAACACCTCCTACTAATAACCAAGTTGTGTTGGAATAAGATAGGCCTTCCCAAAGCAGGAGCCTTTACTTGAGCATCCCTCCAAAAGAGAATCCTCATTGTAGACCGGTTCACCAAATTAGGATTTGAAGGCCCTACTAGTTGCCCTCTAGGTGAAAATAATGGGGAAACAGTTGACCATTTACTACTTAATTGTCAATATAGCCAAAAATGTTGGACATGGCTATGTCATAGCTTAGGGTGGAAATCACCTAGGCACAATGATCTTTTGAAATGGCTTCAAAGTGGGCCTTGTCAAGGAAACATTGGGATATACAACATCATCTGGTTTATAGCTCCTCCAATCATTATCTGGGAAATTTGGAAGGAAAGGAATAGAAGAATTTTTAAAAACCAAGTCATGAAGAAAGATCTATTGATCAAATATATAGGGAAGGCAATAAAAAGGCAGACCTTTTGGCCAACCCTGGTGTAGAAGAGCTCACAAATTTAATATACCTAACCATTTAGTTAGTAATCTGAACTAGTCTTGATCTTGGCTTATGGTGGGTTCCTTTCTCAGTTAAATGGTTTTGAGCATGAATGTATCACTCCCCTCAATATCTCTCCCGAGCTCTTAGGATAGATATCTCCATTTAAGGGTCTTTCTTCTTATTATATGGCTCTGGGCTCACCCCTTTGCCTTTTTGCGGCTCTTTATCTTTAACATCTTTTTGCATATATATATATATATATATATCCTTGTCTTCTATTTATATTATCTTTATCTTCTTCTAATATATATATGTATATATATATATGTATGCATGTATGTATGTATATGTGTGTGTATATGTATATATATACACATATATATTTATATATATACATATACATATATACATATGTATATATGTGTATATATATATGTGTGTGTGTGTGTGTGTATATATGTGTGTATATATATATACATCTATATATACATATATACATATATGTGTAAATATGTGTGTGTATACATATACATATTGTAGACGTATAAAAATGACTATATTCTTATATGAATATTTTATGTTCATTTCTCTATTTAATTAAATCACCTGCATTCCTCTATTTAATTAAGTAAATTATTCAATTAAATTCACTATACCCATTTAAAGAATAAATTCATTTTATTCAATTAAAGCCCCTATCCACTTTTAATTAAATTCAAATTTAATTAAATAGTTATCCTAAATTGAATAATTCTAATTTATTTAATTTCCCCAAATTGCAACCAAATTGAATGAAATTCATTTTATTCAATTAAAATCCTATTATCCCTCCATCCACTTGCAAAATCCTACATCTCCCACTTGCATTCTAAAACCTATTCTTAATTTCTTCTAGACCCTTCTAATCACTTCTAAATTAACCTATCCCATCTTCTAAACTTTGTCACATCCCTAAACAAAGGGAAGTCACTTCTCAAACCCTCAAAAGTCTTCAATAACCATTAAAGGCTCCAAGTCTCCAACAACTTTCTCTTACAAACCATTAATGGTTAACTCAACCCTCTAGCATGATTAGAGACTTTCTCTAAACTCAACCTCCATGTAACCCAAGGGTCTCATCAAGCATTCATTGCTTTGACCATGGTTATCCCTTATTCATTTATAGAAGAGTTTATCCTTGGATTAAAACTTAATCCAATGGGTAATCTTAACTTAAGCTTGACCCTTACCCTCTAGATAACCATGAGGTCTTCTCGTGCATTTAATATCTCCAACCCCTTCTCTCAACCCAACCCTATGTTGACATTTGTCACCATTTCATTGGTGCCAATCACAAACATGGATTCCCAACTTTCAAACTTGACCCTTGATTAAACCATTCAATCTTGGCCATCCATTGCCCTGTTTTTGCTATAAATAGAGCTCTCATTCCTCCATTTTTCATCATCCACGTTTGTAGTATCATACTTATGCTCAAATACATTCAAGCTTTCATTTCATATATGCCCATCATTTAGCCTATCTTTATAGCATGCTAGGATAGTTTGTTTACTAACCAAACTATCATTTTAGAGTATTTCTATTATCGTTAGCTTAAATCATTAACTAATATAGCATGCTAGGATAGTTTGTTTACTAACCTTGACATCTTATAGTTAATTTATTGCATTTGTAGCATCATGCATAGCGTAGGATGCATCTCATATTAAATCAACAAAAAACATCCCTCATTCTTGCATTTGCCATCCTTAAACCATTTTGCTCAGTGATCTAAGAGCAAAAGCATTGGTTTGGTGTAAGATAGAGAACCATGGGACCAACCTTGGGAAGCTGAGTGATACATCATTACTCCATAGCTTGGACCAAGAAGTCTTGCGAGTGTGTGACCAAAGCTCCATAGAGCTCCGTTTTTCATTTTGAGTTCTATCGACCCGCTTTTCCCGCATACATTTCTGGCGCCCACCGTGGGGCATTACCCCATATATCAAATCATTTTTTTTATTTAACCCCTTTTGCAGGTACGTAGGAAAAATGAATTAGCGCGTTGAGTTAACTATTTAGTGCATCTGATTAACAGCCTAGCGCATTTGGTTCACTGTTCTATGCGTTGGGTCCATCATCTAGCACGTAAAGTCTATTTATTAGCGCATAAGAATACTAATTTTTCCTGTAGGTTTCGGTGCGAGAGAAAAACAGAGCGGCGTCTCTGGTACATAGAGTAGCACATCCCGAAGACAGTATAGTGCATCACTTATTTATCTTAGCACATTACTGTGATTTTGTAGCGCGTACAGTTTTTTCTGTAGCGCATCACAGACTGAAATAAGAAAAACAAAAATTGTAACTGAAAATTAGAAATTAGACTTGTGGAAGTCCACCGAGATACCTAACATCTTTTCACTGGTTATTTTGTAGGTTTCTAATGACTTTACTGCAGATGCGAGCTTCATCTTAGAATCAAGATAGTTAGATTTTTACTAACTTACCTATGTTAGTTTAAAATTTGATTTTCGTTTCCTAAAAATTGAACTCACTTTGTTTTTAGGCTATAAAAAGAACCACTATCAGAAATTTTCTTGCTTTCATAGGAGAAAACTTTTATTTTAAGCTCTAAAAAGAACAACACAAACTTTTCTTTTTACAAACATAGCTCTACAAAGAACCTCACCATCCTTTAGTGTATAAAAGGATTCATTTTAAAATTTTGCAAAGGAAAGAACCTCATTTACAAAGTTTTGTTCAAAATCAAAAGAGGGAAGTTATTCCCCTTTTTCGATTTTCTTTTGTTGACCACATCGATAATTTTGCTTTGTTGACCAGATTCTTTCACTAGATTAAATAATCATTGCTTTAAGAAACTAAAAGGAACACCATGCTTTTCTTGGAGTAACATCTCCAAGTAGAGGTTAGCAAATCATTAAATTGAAAAGCTTAAAAAGAACTATGATTGTCTTGTATCGAAAGAGGAAGGTATATGCTCTCCCCTTAACTGGGTGATCAAAAAGCCAGACCTCTCTTATAAAACTTTCTTTCCTTCAAGCATTTACATCCTTTAGCAGGCCTTCCTTCCTGAGGAGTTGAAATCAACTCTTAAAGCCGTTTATGGCCGGTGTGAAGGGAACGACCTAAGTGGGGAATGACTTTGACGCCAAGTATTCCAACCCACTATAATCAAAAGTGAAAAGTGATGAAAGTCCTTCTCAACGGTTGCACGCAATGATTAGCCTTCCTCCAATATCCTCGAGATACGTAAATCCTTTGTTCTAAAGGTTGGGAAGCCTCCTGAGGGAGGTTATCATTGACAACCAAATAGGAAGCCTAATTACGAGCCATAGAAATAGAAATTTTGAACCGAGTCAGTAACCAGACATTTATAACATCATAGTGCAAGGGTGGAGAAGAATCCACCCCCAAGATTAGTCACCATATATCTCCCAAGATAACTACTCAATTGTGAAACAACTCACTTTGGGTTAATTTCTGGCAAAAGGCAAAAAAAAAGGGCGCCCTCTAGGGGGTGACACGGCTGTTTGAGCTGACAGAGTATTAAGACTAGTGGGCTATGATGTTATTTATGACCTTTGAATAAAGAGTCTTTCTGAAGTGTATTATTCATATCCAAACCTATTAAAACATTGGCGATTTGAACACATCCTCATAGAACATACTCTATTTGTTAGATTAGGCAAAATGGTTGTACTTTTCATGTTGTGCTTACATTTATTACATCAAAAAATCATCCATCTAAACTGAAAAACTCACAATCAAAACCAAAAATTGCAGAAAAACCAACTGAAGGAAAAATCAGGGCAGATTAGCCCATGAGGACAACTCCTTAGCGTGTAGGGTATTTCAGTTAGCGCGTCTGTTCCAAACAATAGCGTTTTATCCCAAAATCAAAACAGTGTTAAAACATTTAGCGCATCAGAGAAATAGTCTAGCGCGTGGAACCATCAACTTAGCGCGTAGCAACCAAACATTATCGCATCGGGTTTAAAGGTTAGTGTGTCACAGACCCAGATTAGCGCGTAACTTTTCAAATAGGCAGAAAACAAATTTTGAACAGTCAAATCTTTAGCACGTGTCTAGGGTCAGCCTAGCACGTGTGCTCATTCTTTTAGCGCGTGGAGTAATTTTGGTAGCGCATTTCATCTCTGTTTTAGCGCATGACCAAAAACATATAGACAGGGGGCAAAACAACGAAAAATTTTAAAAAATTTTAAAACATTTTTTATCAAAAAAGAATGGTGAAAACAAAACTTTAAAAGCTATTTCTTGAGCCAAATTTGTGTCAAAACAAACGTTGTGAAAATCCAAAACTGATCACATGGTAAAACATATCTATCTTATCATAATCCGAAAACCTCATCATAAGTATCAACAGAATCCTTTACCATCTTACGGATTTCATCTCAAAAACACTTGTTTAACAATTTCAAGTTGTCAAATCAAGTCTCCATATCAGGAGGCTTTTATCCATATCATTTCACACACTTTGTCATGAGGGGGCATCTAAACCTTCATTTTGATAGAGTAAAACTTGAAATTTTCAAAACAAGATCAACTGAATCCAAACAAATCAAAGGAAACCATTGATCACTCATGCATGACTAATCCCCATATTCTAAGAAGAAAGAACCTTTACCATAACATCACGTTGAAGAAACAACAACCTAGTTTTTCCAAATTCATCAAGAGAAATAAGTTTTTATACATCAATAGTCAACTCTTCAAATCTCATCGAGTATTCCTTCATCATGTCAAATGTTATATTCAAAACAAATCCAACGAATTTGACAAAGAGCCTTTAAAGACTAGGGCATATTGTCAAAAGTTTGCTTTTAATCAAATCATAAACCGCAGAGGAAAGATCAATCCGGCATTCTTACCCGATGAGTGCATCACTTATAACACACCCCGGTCAGAACCTCCAACCCCCGAGCACCACATTGAAGAGGATTTTGTCCCCTTCGTCACTGAAATTTTTTACTAAAATGCCTATTACTCGCTCTCAACAAAACCAATAGAGCAAGACACATGCGGAGTCTAGTATGAATTGAAGGTTGTCAAATCCTTTTGAGGGTCCACACCTAGAGGATACTGAAATTTCTAAAGCACTTCTCAGGAATGTCAGGAAAATGCTTCCTTCCAAAAGCTTGTAGAAAGGCTCATGGAAAATGACAAAGAAAAATATTTTCTCATGCTCACTATTAAAGGAGTAAAACTCCCTGACAACCTTGACGTAGATATGTTTAGGACCCACCCTCAGCATTACGAATATCAAGAATGACAACGAGAAAGGGAAATCCAAGACCCTGAACAAAACATCCCAGATCAAAACATACCAGAACAAAATACACCAATGCAAAACATCTCGGATCAAAACATACCGGAGCAACATACATCGAGACAATACCTTCCCAAGCAAAACATACCGTTCCAAACACCGTTTCAACCTAGGATCAATACAAGGGAAGAACTTTTCCCTCGACAAGAAAATGTACCTTTGGTTGCCCTTACTCAACAAATGCAAATGTTACAAAGGCAAATGCAAGACCTACAACAAGGGACAACAGTATGGTACTCTTTAAATGAAATCTGTCCTTATCCTTTTGACAGGAGATTACACATGATCCCTTTCCCTCCAAACTCAGATGTGCCTAAATTTGACAAATACGATGAAAAAAGTGATCCCCGTGATCATGTTAGAGAATTCTATACCATGAGTCTTGAGTTTGCTCATGATGACACCTATCTGATGAGGTTATTCCCAAGAAGCTTGGGAGGGCAAACAATGGAATGGTTATCCAAAATTACACCACCTGTCAGATCATTTGATGAATTGGTTAACAAGTTCATAACACAATACTCCTATAACATCCAACATGCTATAACCATGCTGGATGTTTGCAACACCAAACAAAAAAACAATGAAACATTCATGATATTCCTTCAACGCTGGCGCCGTATGGTATCAAGATATCCTTGAGATATTCCTGAAAAGGAGAAAATGGAAATCTTCATTGACAACTTGAGTGGTGAAATGAGTTATAGGCTAAAACTCCAATGTATACCATCTTTCGCTAAATTGATTGAAAATGGCATTCAAGTAGAGGAAGCATGTGTCAAAAAGGGAACACTCAAATTCTTCAAGGAAGGAACAAACTCATCAAACTACAATAACCAGAACAACAGCAACTTGGACAAATCTCGATTTTGGACTCAAAACAAAAATGAAGGCAACAATGAATCACATGATTCCAAATCTAAGCAACCAGTGCTTGCATAATCCGGAAATCCTCAAGATACGAAAAATCCTAAAAATGCTAATCCAAATGCTAACACATATGCACCAAACACCAATCAAGGACAACTCAACACAAACAACACCAATGATACTCAAAGCAAAAACACAAATCCGGGACCTAACTACAATTCACACGACAGCATGAACATTTCCAAAAGCGTATCTTCACACCACTGGGGCAATCACTAGAATCAGCATTCAAAGAACTTCTGGCAAACAAAATTCTCTCCTTGCCTGCGATCAACAACTATGAACCCCAAATCAAACCACCTTGGTGGAATGATTCACACTATTGTGATTTCCACCGTAACAAGGGTCATCGAACGAACGATTGCATGAGATTGAAAAACATTGTGCAAGACATGATTGATCGAGGTGACTTAACGGTGGATGGTCTCAAAACAAATGGTGATCATGGAGCCTTTAAAAATCCTCTTCCAAATTACAACAAAGATGGAGCTTCAACCTCGAATGATACACGCGGAGCTCGTATCAACCATATCTACAACAACACCATAAATCATATATCAGCTGAAGATCATCAAGTAAATGTCATCACCATCCGAGATCAGCGTGATCATAAATCTGTCAATGTGACAACCCGAACTCAAAAATATGTCTTAAAAGGACATACTGCGCCTACAACTACTACACCAAAGATCCAATATGAATTGGTTAGCCAACTACACAAAACACCAGCTCAGATATCTATACTAGAATTGCTGAAACTATCACCGAAACACAAAGACATATTGGAACAAGCGCTATTGGAAACCAATGTACCTCAAAATTTGGATATAGTCAGATTTCAAGCCATGGTCGCCCATATGACAGGACCTCATAACCTCACCTTCTCAGAGCATGACAATGCTTCCTTGAGTCATCCGCATAACACTCCTCTCCATATCCAAGTCATCGTTTACAAACACCGAGTAAAAAGAGTCTTAATAGATGGAGGAGATGGACTTAATATATGTACTTTAAAGCTTATTCATGCATTAGGCTTCTCAGAAGAGTCTATTGATCCCCGTAAGAAGATTACCATAAAGGCATATGATGATGAGGAAAGGTCCTCTAAAGGAACTGTGATGTTACCCATTCAAGTGGGACTAGTGCAAAAGGATACTATGTGTCAGGTCTTAGACATAGATCTCACCTACAATATTTTGTTAGGGTGACCCTGGATACATGAAATGCAAGCAGTGCCTTCTATGTATCACCAGTGTGTCAAATTTCCTTATGACAGACAAGAAATATCCATATCTGCTGATCACAATCCATTTCAACATTGCAATGCAATGGGGGCAACCCAGGACAGTTTAGTTCCTCACAATAGAGAAAAGCAGTGATCTTCAACATCAGATCTACAAACAACAAAGCCTAGTTCATTATCTAGAGATTTCAAACAACAAATGCAAATCAAAGATCGAGGTATGGGAGAATACTCTTTGGAGCCCCTATGTTTGGCCAAATTACCAACATCACCTAGATCTCATGGATTGCCTACTACATCAACACATCTGGTCACTCAGCCCATCACCAAATTTGATGGTACCTTCATCCAATTGGGCACTCTAACACATGAATCAGAAGATAAGGATATTCTTAGCTGGTTATACAAAGATGAGGAAGAAGATAATAGAGCAGCTGCTCTGGACATTGTTCTACCAACACACCTATATGGAAAAGGATACTTAATCATGCAGCAAATGGGATATGATGGTAAAGGACCTATTGGGAAATGCAAAGGAGTAACTGAACCCATAGATCTTCCTTCACAGCCCAGTAGAGACAAAACAGGATTGGGTTGTAAGCTCACTTTCCTATTAAGAAAGCCACCACGCATAGCTGTGAAACCTCAATGGAAAGTAAAGAGGAAATACAAAGAAGAATCCTGGCAGAAGGCACTATTTGAGTCAGCAGAAACAATTTGCAAGGCATGGGAATGTCAAGAATAGAAGTTACATCAGGAAAAGCTTCTAAGCCACAAGAAGGCCATATCTGTAACAGTAGCTCATATTCAAAATCCACTATTTCAAGAACACATAAAATCATCTCAGAATACTGTTATTTCTCCCCAAGGAGGCACAGTCTATGAACAAATACAGAAAGTAGAAGCAAGATCTGACACCGAATCAACAAAAACTATCAAAATGGTATCCATTATCAAAGATTTGTTTTCACCATACAACATACCAGTTTACAGCACTGATAGAATCTGGGATGATGCCTCCGAAACTGATTCCAATGAATATGAGTGGGGTACCTGCTCAAATGCTACTACAGTTATCCCTAATAACACTAACAACATACCCCTTTCTCAGGAAGAGCATAACGCAGAAGATAGACATCTTGAATTTTGTCCACAAAATATCTATGACACCAAGGAAAGCGAACAGAAATATTATGAACAAGTCTATACAGAAGATAATACCATCAAAGACCTCGATGAAATCCTGGACTTCTTTAAAACCAAGAACAATCATGATGAAATCTCTATCTTAACACTTATAGTAGCAGTACTTAATCCACCAAATGATTCCTTACCACTTGTCTTTCCTGACCTCATAGACTGGGATGAACCTGAAATCCATGATATACGAGTTTTCCCAGATGATGAATCTATTATCCACTACCTATGTACCGTTAACCCGAAAACAAGGTCTACCAGTGAACAAAGTAACAATGTCTGCCAATCAGGGAGTGCCAAGTCTCTTAGTCGCAAAAATGAACCAAGTAAAAGATCTGATGTTGAAAACTAGTCAATGGCAGCTCAAGATCACAAAAAAGTAAAAATAAAGGATGCATCTGAGGGTGAAAACCTTTTTAAGGCACCTAAAGATGGGAGACTTGACACTCTTCCTGAGCACTTTCATGAGCGATCACCCATATTGATTGAGCCCACTCAATCAATCAACATTGGTACCACAAAAGTAGTCAGAAACATACACCTTACAGAATCTCTGACAGAGGAGGAATGATCAGCATTTATCATTTTCTTTAAAGAATAGCAAATTAACTTTTCTTGGTCATATGCCGATATGCCCGGAGTAGATCCACACTTAATCATGCATCACTTGTCCATCTCTCTAGGAGTTAAACCAGTCAAACAAAAGCTACAAAAGATGAATCCATAGGTGGCACTCATGGTCAAAATTGAACTGAAGAAACTATTAGATGTTGGATTCATCTAACCCATTGACTATGTAGAATGGATTTCCAATATAGTACCGGTATCAAAACCAGACAGCAGTATCAGAATCTTCACTGATTTTTGAGATGTTAACAAAGCTTGTCCAAAAGATGACTTTCCTCTGCCCAGTATCAACATAATTGTAGACCTCACAGCGGGCCATACAATGCTCTCACTAATGGACAGTTTCTCAGGGTATAATCAAATCAAAATAGCCCCGGAAGATCAAGATAAAACCGCGTTCACCTATCCTTGGGGAACATACTGTTGGAATGTTATTCCTTTTGGCTTAAAGAATGTAGGGGCTACTTATCAAAGAGAAATGACTACAATCTTTCATGACATGATGCACACATTTATGGAAGATTATGTGGATGATTTACTAGCTAAATCCTTCACTAGAGCAGAACATCTCGGCATCCTAGAAAAGATTTTTGATCGATTGGAGAAATTTCAAGTCAAGCTCAACCCTAAGAAGTGTGTCTTCGAGGTTACATCATGCAAGTTACTAGGCTACATAGTCTCAGCTAAAGGTATTGAAGTAGATCTAGCAAAGGTACAAGCCATTATGGAGATGCCACCACCAAAGAATATCAATCAACTCAGATCTCTACAAGGATGACTTCAATCAATCAAGCGATTCATCGCTCAACTAGCAGATAAAAGTCTACCATTCAATCATTTACTACACAAAAATGTGCCATTCAGATGGGAGACCAAGTGTGCAAAATCTTTTTATCAAATCAAATAGTACCTGATGAATCCACTAGTTCTAGTACCACCAGTTGCAGGAAAGCCACTTATCCTATATATCTCAACAACAGATATATCGCTGGGGGCACTATTGGCACAAGAAGATCAACAAGGAAAAGAACGAGCTATATACTACATCAGCAGGACTTTGAACGGCTATGAACTCAACTATACATTCATTGAGAAGGCTTGTCTAACAGTAGTCTTCGCTTCTCAAAAATTCTGACATTATATGCTAGCACACACAATTAAGCTAGTGTCAAAAATTGATCCTCTCAAATATCTACTTAGCAAGGCAGCTCTTACAGGCAGATTGGCTAAATGGGTCATGATTCTCAGTGAATTTGATATCCACTATATAGAATGAAGAGCTATCAAAGGACAAGCAATTGCAGATCAGCTGGCTGAAGCACCACTGCCAGGAAAGCAAACTATGGAGATAGATATTCTGGACAGAGACGTTCTTGCTATTTCTACCAAACAATGGACCCTATACTTTGACGGATCCTACACACAACATGGTTCAGGTGCTGGCATTCTATTCATCACTCCTGAAGGACACACTATACCAAGATCATATAGGCTTATGTTCCCATGCACAAATAATGTGGTTGAATATGAGGCATTGGTTATAGGCATCAAAATGGCCTTAGAATGGAAAATCATAGAGTTAAAGGTCTACGGAGACTCACAACTAGTCGTCAATCAAATCAACAACGACTATCAGACAAAGGATGACAAGTTGCTACCCTACAAACAAATGGTGGATGACTTCAAACAGTATTTTGTACACATCATCTTCGAACAAATACCAAGGTTGAACAACAAAGCAGCTGATGCAATGGCTACTATCACTTCATTATTACAAATTCTAGAGCAACAGAGTCGTTATGAGTTCCTAGTAGAGAAACTATTTTCCCCAGCCTATGACCACTCTGAATCCCATGTTATCTATGCTTTGACTGGTTCAAATTCTCTGTTATATGGACCAATATACGACTACCTTAAGAACAATATCTTACCCATTGACCAATCCCGTAACCAGAAACGTAATTTTATCTAACAAGTCACCCATTATACCCTCACTGTTGATACTTTATACCATTGAGGTCTAGATGGTACTCTTCTTCGTTGCCTTGATCATAATGATTCTGATTGCGCTTTACACGAGCTTCACGAAGGTATTTGTGGCACACATTCAAGTGGTACTACTCTTGCTAAAAATCTTCTAAGGATGGGATACTACTGGCCTACAATGGAAAAAGACTCTTATCACTATGCAAAAAAGTGTCCTAAATGCCAGATCCATGGTAATCTGATACATGCACTAGCACAGGAACTACAACCATTTACAACATCCTGGCCTTTTTGTCAGTGGGGACTAGACTTAGTCGGCAAAATTCATCCTTCATCTTCCAATGGACACAAGTTCATTATAACTGCAACAGAATACTTTACCAAATGGATAGAAGTAGTTCCCATGACCATAGTAACTGGGAAACAAATTGCCTCCTTTATCCTAAATTATCTAATCTGCAGATATGGTATTCCAAGTTCAATCATCACAGATAATGGTCAACCTTTCAAAAACCAAGATGTACAAGAACTATGTGAAAAATTCAAAATCCAACATCGGTTCTCTACACCATACTACCCACAAGGAAATGGTCAAGCAAAAGCATCTAACAAGACAATACTAAAAATCCTAAAGAAAATAGTGAATGATGCAGGCAAAAATTGGCACGTACAACTTAATCCAACACTTTGGGCATATAGAACCAGCATCCACACACCTACAGGAGCAACACCATACTCATTGGTATATGGATCAAAAGCCATTTTACCCCTGGCGGTAGAAATCCCATCTCTCAGAGTCTCTTTGAAAGGTTTAATCCCAAATGAAGAGTATTGAGTTAACCGACTGCAAGAACTCAAACTATTAGATGAAAGACGTCAGCATGCTTACACTCATTTCAAAGCATACCAGCAATGCATGTGCAGGAGCTACAATCACAAGGTCATCCCTCGCAACTTCAAAGTTGGTGATCTAGTCCTCAAAGAAAATCCAAGAAATCAGCAAGATCAAGAAAAGAAAGGGAAGTTTGAACCTAACTGGTTGGGTCCCTATGTCATCATATCAGTCTATGGATCAGGTACCTATCAGCTAATAAATTCAGAAGGAGATATGCTCGACGAACCAACTAATATCATCCATTTGAAGAAGTACTACACTAGAGTAGTCTAATGCATGGAAAAAGCCAAAAGAAGCAAAAAAAAAAAAAAAATTAAAAAAATCTAGAAAAAGCAAATAACAAGGTACAATAAAAGCAACTAATGAAAACCTGGTAAACAGGCGCTATTGTGAAAGGGTAGCTCCTCTATCTATCTCCATACCATTTTATCAAACACTATCGGCCATCTCCTGACACTTAGCAAATATCCATTCAGGATATACTTAGCATAGTCACTATCCTGGTCTATCCATATATATCCACATTCCACTATGGCTTGGAAATCACTGTACATATTCACATCAAGAGGCACACTCAGCTAGGGGCAATAAATCATCAAAACTTGCAACACATTCAAGACATCAAAACTATTTACAACACTCAGAAACATTATATCCAAACAACCAAAACTACACTTCATCACAAAACAAAACAAAGAATCACAGAAATACCAAGGATGGATGATTTTCTGAAGTACTAAATGTTGCATTATCGCATAAAATCTTGACTATTTTTGCATTTTGAACTTTTTAAAATTATTGGAGTCTCTGCCTTTTCTCAATAAATACTTCAAAGCTATAGATCATGGAGAAACTCCAATATTTTCTTAGTCTTATGTCTGGGAGGCGATCATTTGTACTGTGTGAATACTTGCCTCGAGACGTGATACATCAAATATCACTAAAGGCATGATTCCACTTCACGCATACCAATGGTTTAATCTTGTCTGTTTATATGCAATCCGCACTCTGGTCGTCTTGGTTCAATTATACCTTGACGCTTGTGCTATCTTGCAAAATCAAACATCATGTAAATTTTTCTCAGGTCATTATGGTTCAATTATACCATTATGCTTGTATAAATTTTCAACATATCCAAAAATCAAACCAAAGCTCAATGATGACACTTATCTCGGAAGCAAATAACATATGGTTATATCAGGATGGCAAATACAGAATGAGGATGCTCCAAAAACAATTAGTTGCATATCATTTTAACATAGTTGCATATCATTTTAACATATTTGCATATCATTTTAACATAGTTGCATATCATTTTAACATATTTTCATATCATTTTACAATCAGTTACATATCATTACCATACATCTCATTTTCAAGATCCATCTCACAGCATATCATTACCATACATCTCATTTTCAAGATACATCTCACAGCATATCAAACCATACATCCTGCATCATACATTATATCATATATTTAAGCATTGCATCATCATGAAATAAAGAAAATAACGCATAGCACATACATTCATATAACACACCACATGATCAAAGACAATAATGCCGTATATATATATATATATATATATATATCTCAAAAATGATCAAAATGTACACAATTTGTCATATCTGTGCCTAGTACAAAGAATACAATGATAAAAAATACAACAGAGACAATGTCTCTCAAGTATGGCTATCCCCTGACAAAGATGGTCTGGCCCTAGAAGTCCCCACCCCTGGATCTCTAGGGGGATCATGTCTCAATGGCCCTGTCACACCTCGGCTCTCTGACCATGACCCAATATCTCGAGATCAACTAGATCTCGACTGTGTAAAGCTCTGTACTCAGCGATCCCTGGGTACCACAGCCTCATAGTGATGACGAAAGTACTCCACCTCCTGAGCTCTCAAAGATAGCTCTCTCAAGGTGTCTCTCATCGGACCACCTGCCGCTGTCCTCTGCACGCTCGCTGCAAGCTCCTCCGCTCGACCCTGCCGCTCTATCTTGGTATCTCGCTCAGTGGTCAACTGCGCAATCTGTTGCTGATATGTCAATAACTGTGCCTGCAGCTATTGTACCATCACTTATAGGGTCCTAATTTGTGCATCCTCCACATGAGTAGGGATCCAAACCCGTAGGGGTACCTGTGTAGGGGTATCCCCTCTCCCTCTACCTGTCCTCGATGCTGGAGGTGGGAGCACATCCATCCTCCTCCTCTAAGCTGGCCATGTCACCTCGTCAGTCCCCCCCACTATAGCTAGAACCTCCCCCACCCTCCCCTCTCCACCTGCTCCAATGGCCAATGCGCCTCTCTCTCTGTCCATCACCACCCGTCTAACTGCTCTCTCCAAACCTCTATCTTCTTTCCTCCCTCAATCTCCTCTACTCCCTCGATCTCCTCGCCCTCATTGTCCTCCTCCACCATCTCTATCCTCCTCATCATCTCCACCTCCCTCATCATCATCGTCATCATCAAATGATGGCCGCATCTCCTCTGGATCTGATATCCTCACCACTGCCCACGCAGCGAACAATCTGGCAAACTCGTCTGTCATGCCCGCATCCAAAATCTCTAGGGCATAATCTCATATCTGGCCTGCTAGGCTAACAAACTCCTCTACCACCGCCGCACTGTCAATAGTCAGACCCCAATCTGGTATGTCCTGCCTCCGGCGTGCATACAAGCAGGCCCCCTAAGGTATACCCTACTATTGACCAAACTGTCGCAAAACTCTGGTGACCACAAACCTCTCAATCACAAATGGGGTCTTCCTGATCAGGTATCTCGTCATAAAAATATAGGTTATCTCTAGCCCGTCCTCTGCCCATACCTCGCACCCTATATACGGTCGTCAAGTGACCGTATCAATGTCATCCAACACTCTCCTCCAATGCTCCATTTTGCCCAGCTTACGCTGGACAACTAGACCCCTGTAACCATAGGCATAGGCACGTCCAACGGGCCTATCTCTATCTACTAATGGCCTGGCTGCCAAAATGTGCTCCCAGCACCATACCTGTAGGAGCGTCACGCTAGCTGACAAACTGTCGGAACCCAGGTATACCACCTCGTGCAAATCCCTGTACAGATGGGCTAGCATAGCCGATCCCCACGCGAACCTACGGCCCTGTGTAACCATGTCCTCTAAAACCAGCCCCCATCCCACAGATAGTCCCTTCAACCTACGGTCGGGACATAGAAACCCACCTATAAACCCTACCAGTACTGATGGAAGCGATGCATAATCCAAGTCCAGGAACTCCTGCCAAGGGATCTCATATCCACATACTGTCTCATCATGGAATATGCGATGAAGTGCCTCTGTGCCACCCTCCTCCAACTGCTCATAAGGTAGTAGTGAACCTACTACTGGTATGCACAGAATCCTTTAACAGTCCTCTGGCATGACTATCATCTCACCTATGGCAAAGTGGAAGGTGCTCGTGTCACTGTGCTACCTCTCTACGAGCGCTGTAAGTAAACCCCGGTTCATAGTGAACCGAGGCATATCCAACAAGGATGTAAGACTGCATCTCTTGATAATGTCTAGGTCGGTCTGTGTCAACTGTGGTATCAAAGTCCAACGCCTAGGAAATCGCTCACGCGACTGAACCACGCCCAATCACTCCTGTCAACCAGGAAAACAAGTCCAATATCAGTTTCCAAATCAAAACAAAGATATCCAAATCAAAATCACATCAACAACATGAAACAATTTGCTCATCTACATCAAGTTCAACATCCTATCACTTCATATCAGCTTGTAACACAACTCAAGTTATCAAAAACCATATCAAAACTTGTAAAACAACTCAAGTCCCCAAATCACATAAAATTGTAAAACAACTCAAGTTTCCCACCCATATCAGCTTGTAAAACAACTCAAGTTTCCAACCCATATCACCTTGTAACACAAATCAGGCTTCACACATTGAACTTGAAACAAAGTGCAAAAACAAATCATGCTTTAATCAAAACAACACATTAATATCTATGCATAACTTGAAATATCGCAAATCAAAACAAGTTATATCAACACTCATATTGGACAAATCAATAAAAACCATGACAACAAAACATAGCAAAGCACCAATTATACCTATCCTGACAAAACTGGCTTTATCCTATCAATTTTTCTCATTCACAAATCACCCCATCTCACAAAATTTTTCCTGATGTGCTAAAACAGATTCTCCCCGTGCTAGAATACACCCATTCACTAAGTTGTTTTCCCCACGTGCTAATCTATTTACCCTATGCACTAGACTACCTCTACGCGCTATCCTTCTTCCTCCATGCGCCACCCAACCTACCCTATGCGCTAAAAATAGTTTATGCGCTAACCTCTAACTTGCTGGCGCTACCTATTTGACCCTATGCGCTAGGTCTAACCTACGTGCTAAAACCCCTTACCCATGCGAACCCCTATGACCCCAATGTGCTAGGTCTAGCTCACGCGCTACCCTATTGACTTGATGCGCTACCCTATGTTCAATATGTGCTACTCTACTGCCATGCGCTAACCTAGACCTTTTATGCGCTAGCATAGACCTTTTGTGCGCTACCCTATTTGTTTCGGACGTAGCCCTAAATTCCAATGCTATGCGCTACCTAAATTATCGTATGCGCTAAATTATGACTTTGACGCGCTAAACCGATAAAACCGAATTTCAAAAATGAAAAACTGACCAAAAACGACAAAATAAAAAATGGGTCAAAAGTGTTGACTTATTGGTGGTCCATATGCGGCAGGTCTCCGATACCTCCGAACGCGCTCAAAACGATACCTGGAATACGGAATAGGCATTTTGACTTCTCTCCAAATTCTCTTTCTCCAAAGTCAACAATGCACAAATGAATCAAATCAAAGCACTTTTCCCCTTTTATAGGAGAAAAATGAAATTAGGGTTAGGGAACTGGGCATGTAATTTGCCCGCGCTCTCCCTTATACCCTAGAACATGTCAATAATCAGGAGATGAATCAATTTAAACATTTCACATAGACCAAATCATCCACACCAAACACAAATCACCAAATCAAATCAAAAAAATTCAAAATATTGATTCATCTCCCAAGGGGGCATCACCATCAAATCAAATCTAGGGCACAACTTGAAAATCATAAAAGCGACATAAAAATTTCATTTGATCATAAATCACAATAACACATCATTTTCTTTGAAATAACATGTGCACACATGTCACTTCAAAGAGGGCCAAAATGTAGACGTATAAAAATGACCATATTCCTAAATGAATATTTTATGTTCATTTCTCTATTTAATTAAATTCAATTTAATTAAATCACCCGCATTCCTCTATTTAATTAAGTAAATTACTCAATTAAATTCACTATACCCATTTAATGAATAAATTCATTTTATTCAATTAAAGCCCCTATCCACTTTTAATTAAATTCAAATTTAATTAAATAGTTATCCTAAATTGAATAAATCTAATTTATTTAATTTCCCCAAATTGCAACAAAATTGAATGAAATTCATTTTATTCAATTAAAATCCTATTATCCCTCCATCCACTTGCAAAATCCTACATCTCCCACTTGCATTCTAAAACCTATTCCTAATTTCTTCTAGACCCTTCTAATCACTTCTAAATTAACCTAACCCATCTTCTAAACTTTGTCACATCCCTAAACAAAAGGAAGTCACTTCTCAAACCCTCAAAAGTCTTCAATAACCATTAAAGGCTCCAAGTCTCCAACAACTTTCTCTTACAAACCATTAATGGTTAACTCAACCCTCTAGCATGATTAGAGACTTTCTCTAAACTCAACCTCCATGTAACCCAAGGGTCTCATCAATCATTCATTGCTTTGACCATGGTTATCCCTTAATCATTTTCACAAGAGTTTATCCTTGGATTAAAACTTAATCCAATGGGTAATCTTAACTTAAGTTTGACCCTTACCCTCTAGATAACCATGAGGTCTTCTCATGCATTTAATATCTCCAACCCCTTCTCTCAACCCAACCCTATGTTGACATTTGTCACCATTTCATTGGTGCCAATCACAAACATGGATTCCCAACTTTCAAACTTGACCCTTGATTAAACCATTCAATCCTGGCCATCCATTGCCCTGTTTTTGCTATAAATAGAGCTCTCATTCCTCCATTTTTCATCATCCAAGTTTGTAGTATCATACTTATGCTCAAATGCATTCAAGCTTTCATTTCATATATGCTCATCATTTAGCCTCTCTTTAAAATAGAAATCAATCTAGTATGCATTTTAGAGTATTTCTATTATCGTTAGCTTAAATCATTAACTAATATAGCATGCTAGGATAGTTTGTTTACTAACCTTGACATCTTATAGCTAATTTATTGCATTTGTAGCATCATGCATAGCTTAGGATGCATCTCATATTAAATCAACAAAAAACATCCCTCATTCTTGCATTTGCCATCCCTAAACCATTTTGCTCAGTGATCTGAGAGCAAAAACATTGGTTTGAGGGACCATGTAAGATAGAGAACCATGGGACCAACCTTGGGAGGCTGAGTGATACTTCATTACTCCATAACTTGCACCAAGAAGTCTTGTGAGTGTGTGAGCAAAGCTCCATAGAGCTTTGTTTTTCATTTTGAGTTCTATCGACCCGGTTTTTCCGCATACACATATATATACATATAAATACATATATATACACATATATTGATATATATACACACACACATATACACACACACACACATATATACATACATACATGTATATATACATATATATACATATATATACATATATATACATATATAGATATCTATATATAGAGATATACAGATATATAGATATACATATATACATATATACATATATATATATATATACATATATATACATATATATATACATATGTATATACATATATATACATATATATATACATATGTATATATATATATACATATATGTGTGTGTATGTATATATACATATATGTATATGTATGTATACATATACATACATATATATATGTACATATACATATACATACATATATATATGTACATATACATACATATGTATATATATATATATATATGCATATATATGTATATATATGTATATGTATATATATGTATACATATACATACATATATATATATGTACATATACATACATATGTATATAGGTATATATATATGTATACATATACATCCATATAAATTTATACATATGTATACATAAATACATATATATATGCATATATATATTTATATATATGCATATATATATTTATATATATGTATATAGAAATACATATATATATGCATACATATGTACATATGTACATATATACATATATATAAATATATATGGATGTATATGTATATATATATACACATATATATATATGTATATGTATATATATACATATATATGTATATATATGTGTGTATATCTATGTATATATATAAATGTAATAACCCACTCTACATAACCCAGGATTTTTTGACTATTTTTTATTTAATTTATTTGATTGTGTTTGATTCAATCACATACTTTGGGCATCTATCCAATTGGATTAGGCATTCATCCATCCGGGATGAGCATCTAACCATACGGGTTAGGCATCTGCCCATACGGGACAGGGGGTTTCTTCTATCCAATATGGGATAGGCATCTACCCAAACGTTGTAGGCATCTATCCAACTTGGGATAGGAGGTGCTCTGGCTAGAGACTTAGACTCATCAGGACCATCTGGGTCCTGAGTCACTCACTAAGTACTACACTCTTCTAATAAGAGTGCACCGAGGTTGCCGTCCTTAGGAGCAAATAAAATAGCATAATACAAGCTTGAATTCCACCTTAGAATTTGGCCTAAAGCCTCGAGAAGTCAAGTGAATCCATATGGGATTCCTTCCGAGTATGCATTGAATTACTTTTTCCTTTATTTCCCTTATCCTTCAATTATGAGACTTTGTAATCCATCTACTTTCCTTAACCAAAATCCTAGACCCCATCCCCAAAATGCCTAAGTAATAGGGACAACTCCGTCCCTAGACTACCTACATACTTGTTTTGGCACAGGATCAAGGCGTAAAGTATGTAGTTTTGTTTTCTAATCTATGGTTTATTATAAACTGTTTTGGTGGGTACGCAACCCTTTCTAGGGTCAATGTCCCAAACAGTTTCTCTATGGTTGCTACCCATGATGGTAGAATAAACAAAGGCTTAAGGTGGCCTATTTCTTGTGGCCTAAAACAACTAGATCTTATTTCCTATCATAAGCATCACCCTTGACCCATTTATCATCTGTTGAACAATATTAAGATAAATAAAATCCAAATTATATGCAACCAATCCCTAATGGGATTTCCTAAGGTTAAACTAAGTGGATGTAAAATTCATTTAAAATTTATCTTTTTAGATTATCGATCCAAGGGGAATTACCCACCCCTTAGACTTTAACTTCCATATGACCCTTATTACTCCCCGACGATTTATAGGGACGATGTCATAGACGTTGTTGTTGTAGCTTTCTTAGGCATTAAGTGCAGTAGATCAACACGACGACATTACCCATAAGCATGACCCAGAGGAACCATAGATACCAAACGCTACTAAGGTTTTTGTTTCCATCTCCTCTTGTTTAGTTTTCTATCAAGAAATTCAACTACTATGCTCTTGAAAAGATTAAAATAACATTACTCTAATGTAGTTGAAGTCGAGACCATTATTGCAAGTATTAAATAATTGAAAATTAACCCATGAAATTAATTTTATATATCAAGAAAGAGAATCACTTGAAAGTATGAACCTACTATTGCTAAGTGATCAAAGTTCAAAGGAGAGAACTATCATCTAGTTTTTTTTGGCATGCAACATCATTTATACAACTAGTGAGATAATAAATATGTAAAAGGCGTAACTTGCATGATAATAGTAATGAGTAACTTGCATAATAATAATAAAATAAGTTGCATGGTAATATTAAATATAACTTGCATGAAAAATAAAGAATAGGAAATTAAAGTTCATTTTCTAAACATGATTACTTGGAAGAGAAAAGTTCCTTGGACAACTAGAACAATGAATTAACTTAATTTGCTAATTATATCCATTTAAATTAATAATTGAAATGATTTACTTATTAAAAAAATAAAATTAATAATTGAAATAAAATGAACCAACTAATTAACTAAAGGAAACTATTTAGGCGAGTCTAAACCATGAGTTTATTTGCAAGTCCATTCTACAATTTAGATCCTCTTGATTTGTCTCGGCAGGGTTGCGATATCCTTAGCACAATTAATCATTCCATCTAAAGTTTGCCCCAATCACTTGTCAAAGTAAATTCCCAATTTTGTTCCCTTTAATTAAAAATTTTAAAATTAAGTTCATAAACTAATCAGCTCCATTTTTAAAATAGACTTTAATTATATTCACACACACAGAGATATATAAGTTTTAATAAAACTTCAGAGAGGGGTTTAATAAATCTGAAAGATAATTGTAAATTTTCATAGAGATAGAATTTTACTAACAGGTGCAACGTAGATGATAAGAGTTAAAAATTTGTTGTAGGTGCATTCACAGAGAAAATAAAAAAAATAGATGAATAGAGAATAAAATTTATCACAGATGCATACACAGATGAACAAGTTTATGCTCACAGAGAGATATAATATTCAGAGAAATGATAAATAAGTAAAATAAGATTTATATGCAGATGAACAAATATATGTTCGGAGAGATAAATTTATTCACAGAGAAAAATAAATAAATATAAAAAGATTTATTCATAGAGGAACAGATTTATGTTCATGGGGAGATAAATTTATTCACAAAGAAATAAAAACTAAGTATAAAAGAATCTTTTACAGAGAAATAATTAAGTTTATCCACAGGGAAAGTAAAATTCATTTGTAGGGAAAGAATTTTTATTTGTTTTACATAGATGAACAAATATATGGTTGCAGAGAGATGAATCTATTTCACAAAGAAACAATAAATAAGTATTAAAAAAATTATAGAGAGATGAACAAATATATGTTCACATAGAGAGAGAAATAATAAATAAGTATAAAAGATTCATTTACAGAGAAATAATAAAATTTTATCCACAGGGAAATTAAAATTTATTTGGAGGGAAAGAAAAATATATGCACAGATGAACAAATATATTTGTTCACAAAGAGATAAATTTATTCACAGAGAAATAATAAAATGTTCACATAGAGATAAATTTATTCACAGAGGAATAATAAATAAGTATAAAATATACTTTCAAGAGAAATAAGTATACAGAAGAATTAAATTTCTTAGAAAATTATTATAAAAAGTACAAGAGGATTCATTCACAAATAAATGATAAATAAGCATAAAAGATTTATGTCCAAATAAACATTAGGAGCTTTTTGCAGGAGCATCAAAGAGGGAAATTTTATTGGAAAGAAAAGATTTTTATTCATAGATTATTTAAGATTAAAATCCAATAAAGAAAAAAGTAAAAATCAAATTTTCTTTCTTTCCTTCTAAATGGATGTAGGAAATAAAAAGGAAATCTGCATATTCATATTTGAATGAATTATATATATATATATATATATATATATATATATATATATAGATATATAATTTCCTTTGATTAACCTTTCTAAAAAACTAAGATGATGGTTTCTCAATGTAATAACCCACTTAACTTAATCCAAAAACTCAACTGATTTTCATTTTTTTTAATATATAAAAATATTGATTTCTTATTATTATTCTTATTTACTTTTTTTTTATTCAATCACATGCACAAGGAATAATATATTTTTTTCCTAAAAATCCAAAGAGATGAATATGTTTCTAAAAAATACAGATATGAACTTTTTTTTTCTGTAATGCACAAAGATGAATGTTTTCCTAAAATCCACACATGAATATTTTCCTAAAATCCACAAAGATGGGTATTTATCTAACATACACAGAGATGAATATATTTCTATTTTTGTTTTCTTTATTCTGATTTTATATTACTTTGGCAATAGGTTTATTTTTGTTCAAGTTATTCTAATATATATATTACATTCTAAAAAAATCTGATTTTTTGTAAAATAAAGAAGGTTGATTGAGGAAAATATTTCAGATTAAACAATATCTGAATTTGTATATGCATATTTTTAAAGAAATCTATTAACCAATTTATTTCCTACATGCAAAATAAAAAAGAAGATTTTTTTTCTTTTTTTGGATAGAAAAGCAATCTATTACATGTATTTGATTAAATCAATTAACAAAAACTGAAAAATATTTCCTTGCAAAAATCTGAAATGGATAAAAGAGATTTCTTTTAAAAAAAATAAATTTAAAATATAAACTTTCTTATGTGCAAAATTTGGAAAGAGACAAGAAGAAGATTTTCTTTGAAAAGAAAAGGCAAGAAATGAATGTGCAAGAGGGGAACCTAGATTTGAATGAAGAACCTTGCTGACCTCCTTCAATTCCTCCTTGAAGCTTGGTAACGATCTTCTCCAAAATCCTGCAACACATCTACAAAATTTCTCCTACAACTAACATGGTATTGAAAATAAATTCATAAGAATTTCAAGACTACTTTATCATCCAAAAACAATGAACTCCCCTTTGAAAATTTAGAACTCAATATATAGAAAAGAGAGTCATTTTCCCACTACAAAAGAAATTAATTGATTTCCATATTCTTTTCCTAAAACAATTTCATGCAAAATGATTAATTGTCATAGTGGGGGTTACATGCAAAAATTGAATTTGAAATTATCTTCTAGAACCTTCTCATTTCCTTCTACAACATGTGATAAATAGCATATTGAGAAAATAAACAATTTCTAAATTTATTTCATGCAAAAATTATTGTTGTCATAGTGGGGGTTACATTTGACCATGCATTCAAAATTCAAATTTGAATTCTCCCCCAAAAATGCATTTTTTAACTCCTTTGTCATAAAATTGCCATGAATAGAATTATTCTTGTCATAGAGTAGTTTTGTAACTCCCATGTCATATATTTGCTAAATATAATATTTATTCTTTAATATTTTAAATTTTAAATTTTAAATTTCTTTTCTAGAATCTTCTTATTTCTCCTACACCATGTGCTCACTTAGGATATTGAGAAAATAAGCAATTTTCAAATAAATTATGACCTCATGTGTGTGTCAAACATGTGCATGAAATATATAATGCGATATATTTAATCCAATATCAAACATGCACACAAACTATATGTATGTATATATAAAGTATTTAATCTAACCATAAATGCACATGATATATATATATATATATATATATATATATATATATATATATATATATATATATATATATATATATATATATATATATATATATATATATATATAATCCAGTCCATCGAACATAAAGTACATATATAATCTAACATGTATGTACATGTGCACATGGAATATATAATCTAACATGTACATGTGCATGAAATATATAATCTAGTCTAAGCTTCATACATGATGCATGAAATATATATATAATCTGATCAAACACAACCAAGTATAAAGTATAATCTAGTCTAAACTTCATACATGCATGAAATATACAATATGATCAAACATGTAAACGAGGTATAAAGAATATAATCTAGTCTAAACTTCATACATGATGCATGAAATATATATAATCTAATCAAACACAAATCGAGTATAAAGTATAATCTAGTCTAAACTACATACATGTAGGAAATATATATCATCTGATCAAACACAAACAAGGTATAAAGTATAATCTAGTCTAAACTCCATACATGCATGAAATATATATAATCTGATCAAACACAAACCAGACCTGTATAAAGTATAATCTAGTCTAAACTGCATACATGCATGAAATATATATAATCTGATCAAACACAAACTAGGTATAAAGTATAATCTAGTCTAAACTGAATACATGCATGAAATATATATAATCTGATCAAACACAAACAAGGTATAAAGTATAATCCATTCTAAACTCCATACATACATGAAATATATATAATCTGATCAAACACAAATCAGGTATAAATTATAATCTAGTCTAAACTTCATGTACATGCATGGATATATATAATATGAAAGTCTATAAAAACATAAATGTAAATGAGCTATAAAGTCTACAACAAATCAACAGGGATCATGTTGGCCATGAATTGAGCAACCATTCGAGGGAGAATCCTGGTGAGGTTCTAGATGTCCAATAGACCCTTGCAAAAGTAGAATTTATTTAAATATTAAATATAATTTATATCTATCTCTCTAGACACATGTACATCAAATCCAAGTAGAGTTAAATAAAAATTTAAATATAAATTGTAACGCATGTATACATACATGTACATATATGTACAAAAAACCATAACTAACCCATCCACTAACAACATCGAAAGAATATCTCCTATGCACACGCTCAAAGCTCAAGGAAGGAGTGACATGAGCTAACTGTTATAAATACACGTGTACATTTATATATATGTATGTATGTATTTAAGGATTAGTCCATGATCAATTTAAATGATACAAATTAAAACTTATCTAACTAAACTATTTATTAAACATGATCTATATATATATATATATTTATCCTACATTACAACATGTATACATATCTTCGAAAAATTTAAATGCACATGTACATGTACATACCTGTGTATCAGGAGTAGGATGTATAGTCTGATCTTGTCTTATGATCATATCAACAACATCACTCATGCCTGCATATCTCTCTCTGGCTGTATGTATCACTGAGGAGTGCAAGGGGCTAACTAGATGACTCGGTATCATGGATGAAGTGTCTGACTGTAGTAGCATGTCCATAAACCCAGTATGGCTCAAATCTTCCAGCTTCTCCTCAAATGAGTCCAAGCCCTCATTTGTGATATGGACTTGATCTGCTCGTATCTCCTCCTCAAATGAATCCAATCCCTCATATGTGATATGGACTCGATCAACTCGTATATCCTCCTCTGCAACAACAGAGTGATTTGTAGGTAGGTCAGTGCCTAGAGCATGCATAGAATGATGAGAATGTTGTGACTGCCTTGGGGTATGCATCGATGCAGCGGTAGCTTGCCCATCTCTGAGAATCTCCTCTCTAACATTAGCCAATGGTATCCCAAGTCGAGATGAAATAAAACCGTAAGCATGTAGTAGGTCCTCGGCTAAATACTGTGATATTTGTACATGTCTAATACCTCTGACTATAGCTGCTACCTCATCTAGGGAGGGGATGCCAGCAGTAATATACCGATCATCTGAATCTGAATCCCCCGCGTGACTAGAAGATGCATGATCTATGGATGATCACGAACGTGGTCAACTCATCATATATTTGCACAGCCTGTCAAGTGATATGGTAGCTGCTGTTGATGCAATCTATCCAATCCTATGAATTGCTTCTCTCTGAGAAGAAATCACAACATGATCTGCTATGGGGGCCATAGCTGGGACTACTGTAGGAAATCTCTGGCCAACAAGTTCCTTGTGTCTAGGTGGAGCTATATTACACCTATGATATGCATCTCTATCAGTAATCCTGCCCCTCCCCTATCCATAATATGTTGGAATATCAAGGTAGTTTGGTTTCATTTGACAATGAACCTCAACAAATACCTGTTGTGCAAAGTATAATGGTATCTAGTCATTATTAGGATAATGACCATGGGCAGCTAAGAAGCGTGGGTAAATCAATGATGCAACTTGTGGGTCGATACATCTCATGACTTGATATCGTCTCACCTTACTCTTCTCCTAATACTATGAAAAGCATCTCTCCTTGATGGTCTCCTTCGAGATCACCCTAACCACATCAACAAAAGAATGAGGACCCCTCACCTCACTCCTCAACTGTCTATAAATATCCTCTATAACCTCAGGTGAGAATGAAGTGTGAGAAACTAAGAGGTCCCTCAATGTCCGCAAACTATCAAAAATGGATGTGCATGTACTCTTGTACACGCCATCAGTATGGGGTCATCTAATATGACCCTCAACCTATGCAGCTCACGATCACTGTACTGGAAAATAGTAGCAATGTCAGGCAAGGGGGAATCCTGGTGTGGAGGATCAATATCAACAATGTGTGGCTCCTGATCAAGAGCCTATGCAGGTGGATCCTGATCAGGAGCCTACGAAGGTATATCCTAGGATTCCATCTATCTAGGTACATGTCATAAAGTTAAAATAAATACATAAGCACACACACACATGAAGTGCATTCAATTTAAAACATTAAAAATTAAAATAAGTTAAATTGCAAAGAGAGAGAGATCATTTTCATAAGAGAGAAAGAGAGATTATACATATAAATATCCATGAGATAGAGAGAGATCATTTTCATTTTAAAAAATTTAAATCTTCAAGAATACATAAAAAATTCAAATATTTCAGAGAGAGAGAGAGAGAGATAATATATATTTCATATCTAGAGATAACATATATTTTAGAGAGATAGAGAGATCTAACATGTGTATATTTAAATCTTTGAAATACATAAAAAAATTCAAGAACATGATATATAACATGGAATGCAAGAAGTCTCTAAATTTTTTGACAATTTTTTGTTATTGAACTCCATATCTAAAAAAAATAGAGGTCATTGTATTTCTATAATGGGCCCATATGATTATAAAATTATTAAATCTATAATATATGATCTTAAGGGGAATGTCATATGTACACTGGGATGTTATAAGGGGTCATATGTTGCCTCCTAAGGGGTCACGCATGCGTGACCCCTTAGGACCACATATGACCCCTTAAGACACTATGTGATGGACTAAGGTGTATGTCATTCACACTAGGATTTTATAAGGGGTCATATGCGGTTCTAAGGGGTCATGCATGTGTTATAACACATGTGTGACCCCTTAGCATGACAAATGACCCCTTAGGATACTATGTGATCCTAAGGGGAATGTCATATGTACACTAGGATGTTATAAGGGGTCATATGTGACCTACTAAGGGGTCACAGATGTGTTAATGCATGTGTGACCCCTTAGGACCATATATGACCCCTTAAGACACTATGTGATGGACTAAGTGGTATGTCATTCACACTAGGATTTTATAAAGGGTCATATGCAGTCCTAAGGGGTCCCAGATGTGTTATAACACATGTGGGACCCCTTAGGACTGCATATGACCCTTTATAAAATCCTAGTGTGAATGACATACCACTTAGTCCATCATATGACCCCTTCTATGTGATCCTAAGGGGAATGTCATATGTACACTAGGATGTTATAAGGGGTCATATATGACCTCCTAAGGGGTCACGCATGTGTCCCTTAGGACCACATACAACCCCTTAAGACACTCTGTGATGGACTAAGGTGTATGTCATTCACACTAGGATTTTATAAGGGGTCATATGCGGTTCTAAGGGATCACGCATGTGTTATAACACATGTGTGACCCCTTAGGACCACATATGACCCCTTAAGACACTATGTTATCCTAAGGGGAATGTCATATGTACACTAGGATGTTGTAAGGGGTCATATGTGACCTACTAAGGGGTCACACATGTGTTAATCCATGCATGACCCCTTAGGACCACATACGACCCCTTAAGACACTATGTGATGGACTAAGGGGTATGTTATAACACATGTGTGACCCCTTAGGACCACATATGAATCCTTAGGACACTATGTGATCCTAAGGGGAATGTCATATGTACACTAGGATATTATAAGGGGTCATATGTGGTCCTAACGGGGACCACACATGTGTTAACGCATGCGTGACCCCTTAGGACCACATACGATCCCTTAGGACTCTATGTGATGGACTAAGGGGTATTTAGTTCACACTATGATTTTATAAGGGGTTATATGCAGTTCTAAGGGGTCACCCATGTGTTATAATGCATGTGTGACCCCTTAGGACCACATATGACCCCTTAGGACACTATGTGATCCTAAGGGGAATGTCATATGTACACTAGGATGTTATAAGGGGTCATATGCGACCTCCTAAGGGGTCATGCATGTGTTAACGCATGTGTGATTCCTTAGGACACTATGTGATGGACTAAGGGGTCATATGCGGTTCTAACCTGGGGTCACGCATGTGTGTTAGAACACATGTGTGACCCCTTAGGACCACATACATGTGATCCTAAGGGGAATGTCGTATGTTCACTAGGATGTTATAAGGGGTCATATGTGGTCCTAAAGGGTCATGCATGTGTTAACATATGCGTGACCCCTTAGGACCACATATGACCCCTTAGGACACTATGTGATGGACTAAGGGGTCATATGTGGTTCTAAGGGGTCATGCATGTGTGTTAGAACACATGCGTGACCCCTTATGACCACATATATGTGATCCTAATGGGAATGTCGTATGTTCACTAGGATGTTATAAGGGGTCATATGTGGTCCTAAGGGGTCACATGTGTTAATGCATGTGTGACCCCTTAGGACCATATATGACCCCTTAGGACACTATGTGATGGACTAAGGGGCATGTCATTCACATTAGGATTTTATAAGGTGTCAATATGCTTTTCTAAGGGGTCACACATGTGTTAGAACACATGTGTGACCCCTAGGACTACATATGACCCCTTAGGACACTATGTGATCCTAAAGGGAAGGTTGTATGTACACTAGGATGTTATAAGGGGTCATATGTGGTCCTAAGGGGTCACACATGTGCGTGACCCCTTAGGAGCACATATGATCTCTTAGGACACTATGTAATGGACTAAGGGGTATGTCAAACACACTAGGCTTTTATAAGGGGTCACATGTGGTCCTAAGGGTCACACATGTGTTAACACATGCATGACCCATTAGGACCATGCGCGACCCCTTAGGGTCCACTATGCGATCCTCTATGGTCCTAAGGGAACGTATAGTGTCATAAGGGGCATATGTGGTCTTAATTGGTCATGTTGTGCGTGTAATAAGATGTGAAAATGGGTCACATTGTAGAGGATTTATTTTGTCTAATTTGTTTAAATTTGTTATCTAAATTTTTTAATGTTTTTTTAAATTAAAATTTATTAATTTTTCTAACGTTTAATTTATTATATTTAGGTTTGTGACATTTTTCTAATTTTCTTTTTTTGTTAATTTTTTTCTAAGTTCTAATTTACTACCTTAGTTTTCTATGTTTTTCATAACAATTTTTTAAAATGTTGAAAAAAAAATACATATATACAGTTATGTAATTTTAAAAACAAATTGACACATTTCAATCAAAACATTAAATTATAAAACATTTTTCTAAAATAATGAAAAACAATAAATTATCAAACATTTTTCTAAAATGCTGAAAAACAATAACTATACAATTATTTAATTAAAAAATAAGCTAACAAACAAATTATTTATTAATTTAATAAAAAAAGATATTATTAAACCAAAAAAAGGGTTATTTTGTGCACTTGAAATAATGTAGGTCGAAAACTAAAATGTGAGACACGCTAGCTATTGCAGACAAAGCGCGGTGATGAGATGCTGACGACTGGTTCTATTTAGCCCCCAGTGGATAGAAAAAGACAACTTCGACAATGATAGTTTAACTGTCACAATCGGTATTTATAAAAGTTTTCAAAAACCTAATTGAAACTAGGTTTGAGCGAAGGGGGGTTCGCTCGAACCCCTTAAAATATTAATATTTTAAGGGGTTTGAGTGAACCCAAAATCCACCCACGGTTCGAGCGAACCCACGACCGATGGCAGGTTCGCTCGAACCCTGAGGGGTAGTTCGAATGAACCACCCTATTTCATTCGAACCCCCCCAAAAAACATTTTACCACTTTCACCAATTTTCTTTGTTGGCGAAAGTGGGAACCATTAATGTGGGAGTACCCATCTCAATATGCTTCGTTTGTTGATGCTCCATCAAAGCTCTCTGAATACTTTGAATCATAGAGAATGAGCTACCTGTAATAATAAGATCATCAACATATAGCACAAGAATCAAAAGATCACCCTCTAGATGCTAAATGTAAACTGTGGGATCAAAATGATAGTGAGTGAAGTGAGAGGAGAGAAAAAAAGGGTCCATCTTCTCATACTGTAAAGCGGAAAAATCGCACCCTAGTTGTTCTCCCCTCCCCAACTCCAAGGAGAGAGAAGGGAGATCACTAGGGTTGATGGTTTTCACTTAGGAGAGACTTTACATTCAAAAGAGGGGTTGAAACCCACAAGATCCAATCCCACACAATGCAGGATTGGATTCTAAATGAGTGTCAAGGGTTGTGACATCAAGGATACCCTCTTTTGTAAAGAATGCAGATAGAATGATTGAACTAGGAATGCATGTAAAGTGGGAAAGATTCACTTATAAATAGAGATAAGGATACGGGATGAAGCTGCGAACCTAGAATTAGCAGTAAAATGTCGAGACGGTGCTGTTCTGCAAATTTGAGCGAAAGTTGACGGGATGATGGCGCCTGGCGTGCACACGGTCCTTTGAAAAATTCGTGAATAGAAGGGGGACCTATTCGTCTCTGCACAAGGATTCCAGATCTTCAATTACAGTCGTGTACCTGCAACCTACACACAAAAAAGAGAGGATGATTGGGGGGTTAGGGATTAGGGGTTTGCCTTTAGGTCAAACCCCGGTTTTGGAATTAACCAAGACATGAGAATGCTATAAATGTAAATGTTTGTAATGTAAACAAGTACTGATACCTTTTTGTAAGAATGTTTGTATTCTTACATGCGAAGGTGTAATGTATGTTGTATGTTGTATGTTGTAGGTGATCTCCTCTTCAATGGTTGAATCCTTGTCTTGAATGCAACACCTAGCCTTGAATGGAGACTTAGAATGCTCAATTGTTTGAAGGAATACTTGAATGCTTGAATGTTTGAATATTTGAATATCGCTTTCACCTCTTGCACACATATGTCTTCCTCCCTTTTTTGGAAGAGGAAATGTAGTTTATATACTTGTCAATTAGGGCTGATAGACTAATTTTTCCGACCTTAGGCCGACCAGGAAACATTATTTCCCGAATTGCAAACTTAAAGACTCGATGCCCAAAAGAGGCCGGGCCCAAAATAGGGCCAGAGACCATGGTGTTGGGCGCCCTAGTCCTGAAGGACCAGGGCATTGGGCGCCATGGTCCCACCTCCCAGGACAGCAGGGTGCAATGAAGGATCAGGCCAAGGTGCAGAAATATGTAGTTTTTGGTGTCGTAAACAGGTTTTGGGGTCTCCCTTCAGGTTCAACGTTGCACCGCCATCATGAAGACCCAAATGTAGTCGAAATTGCAAGTGTCACAATTTTAGGATGATACATTTAGCCCCCACTTTAGCGGGAGTATAAGCGTACGCTCATACTTCCGGTAAAGTACAAGGAAACAACATTGAAAGACTTTCACCACATCAAGGAGGCAAGATACACCAAGCCCCCAGTGGACTAAGGATCTTACGACTTCGATTGACAAAGTAAAAGGGAAGATCATGAGGGAGAACCATGACTGTCAGTAGTAAGGCTCCCTCACTATGAGTCATGCAAGAAAGATATCAAAAATTTTCAAGGCAAAGCTAAATTTGTCAAGAAATTTTCAAGTATCTTGGAGTGATATGAACGGGATGTATGCCCCCCTACGTTAAAGCGATCACACATGCCTCACCAGGGGTGATTGCTTTAAGGTAGTGATACATATAAGAAATGAGAAAGGAGCACGTTATCACAAGGACTTAGCCCCCAAGTGTGAGATAAGCCCAAGGATAATAGACACAAAACACAAAGCACAAGGTGACTTCGCTTTCCTGAGGGTCAGTATGTTGTATGATAATTCATGTATATCATATGTATGTATGCATAATTGTTCTTCATTCCCCAATCAAGGAAGGTCACCTAGAAGAAGGGAACACATGTGTCTTTTGAGTCAACATGAGAGAGACCAAAAGAGATCTCAATGCTTTGCATCGTCGTCAAGTAGACAACACTAAGGACAACAAATAGAAGAATGAGAATAACACATAGAAGAAGTAACAAAAGAGATCAAGAGAGGAGGAGAGAGTCTGCTATGCTAATGAACTAGTCTAGCACATCATCTACCCCCCGATCTTGCTGATCAATATTTCGGGAATGTAGGAAACACGCTAGAGGAGGAACATCCAACACAGCAGATGGAGCTATCACAAGATCCAAACAAGGGCTATGTTCATGTTCCAAGCCACGTTGTTCTTGTCTAGGAGCTAGGATAAGTGCTTTAGAAAATTCGTTAGATAAATGGTTATCAACATCAACATATTCATATTCACTATCAGAATGAACAAGAGTAACATTTTCATCATGAATAACATTTTCATCTATATCATCATCAAGATTTATAAAAATAGGATCTTTAACTCACACAGGATCAAGACCATCATGCATCTTATGTTTAGGAGATTTCATCTCAATCGTCGGCTGAGGAGAAAATGGAATAATACTGGCTGAAGGTGTTTTTGGGGATTGCAAAGTTTGAGAAGCAGCTGCCTGAGCTCTAAGATGACGCTTTCATCGGTGTTCACGTGCAGAATGATTTCGTCTAGTCTTAGTAGGAAGTTGAGAAGATTGAGGAGGAGGAATGTTCTCATCCTTTTCACTTGGGTGTTTAGGTTGTGGTCTCTTAGGTTGAATAATAGGAGAAGAGGAAGGTCTCTTCTCTCCATAAGAGGAAGGAGGAGGAACTGCTCCATATAAAGGAGGAATATTTGGTATAGGAAGGAGACCAAGTCCATCATGACAAGGAGGTATAGGTCTACTTTTAGGAAGTTTATTAGTCATAGGCATAGTCATATTCATAGGGATGGGTTGGGAATCTTCTTGAGGAAAGACATTAGTTTTATCTTTCAAAGGAAGAACTTACTTCTCAAGAACGATAGGAATATCAAGTTTGGGTGTTCTAGGTTCACTTAGAGATAGGATCATATCTTTTTTCCACTTTTGATAAGATTTGAAAAGATGATCACTTCGCGGAGGAAGAGATTGGAATTGTTCAGGCCAAAAGTAATCAATAGGAACGCTAGAAGTTCTTTCAGCTGGTTTAAAGAGGCTATGATTGACAGTAACAACTTCACCATTATGGGGAAATTTCAAACACTTGTGAATAGGAGAAGCAAGAGCTTTCATGGAAGAAAGCCAAGGATAGCCTAGCTTCACACGAAATTGTTCGGATGATGGAATAATGGCTAAGTCCACATCAAGGGATTTGTTATGGACCTCAATAGGTAATGTAATACAACCAATTGCAGGAGAAGAAAATGCATCAAATAGTTTCACAACCACATTTGTTTCATCATAGATCACTTGATTCAATTGCAAAGTAAAAAGAAATTCTTCAGTAATGATATTAACCATACAAGAAGGATCAATAAGCACTCCACGGCAAGGTGTATTCTTGACTTTTGCAACTATATATAAAGGACCATCAGGTGCCCTGATAGTTTCACTGGAATCAAAGGTGATGGAAGGTTCTTTAGGGATATTCTGCTGCTCTACAAAGTTAATCACATTCGGAGTCATAGACACAAGATCATTAGGTGAAACAGAGGAATCATTAGTATCAATCGCATTAGAGGTATGAGGAGGCAATGGATCAGTAAAAATCTTAAGATTTTGGTTAGGAGGAGCTACAGATGTGTTGCCTTTATCATTCACTCCAGAAACAAAGATAGTATTATTATCAATCAAATCTTGAATTTTACCCTTTAAAGCAAAACATTTTTCAGTATCATGCCCAGGATGACGATGAAATTGACAAAAAGATTTGTTATCAAAATAGGGTGAATTAATCTTTGCAGGATCTATTTGCTTTATAGGAGGAAGAGTAAGCACATTTTGTTCCAATAACTTACTCATAATACTATGCAATGATTCATTCAAAGGTGTAAACTTTCTTTCTTTCTTGAAAAACTTAGAAATAGGAGGCACACCTGATGCTGCATTCACATTGTTGTTGATGATGTTTTCATTGAATTTAATGGACTCTCTATTCGGTTTAAACTTCCCAAATGGTTGTTGACTACTATCACCCTTATCACTCGGAGCCATAGGATTTGCTTGTTCCATTTGACTCACAGTCAGTTGATAATTGTGAAGAGTTGCGCACAACTGTTGGAAAGAAGTAAACTCAAAAAACAGAAGTTTTTCTCTAATATCTTTTTGTAAATTAGAAATAAAGATTCTTTGAATGTCATTGTCAGGTACTGGAAAAGAAATTTGAGCATACAAATGCTTATATCTACCAATGAAATCAGTCACTTTTTCTTTAACACCTTGTTTACAATGCATTAAATCAATCAAAGTAACTTTAGGACTTATATTGTTTTGAAATTATTGAATAAAAGCATTTGCAAGTTGTTCGAAAGAAGAAATAGAATAGGAAGGCAATGAGCAATACCATTGTAGGGCTTTATCTCTTAATGTTCTAGTAAACAGTTTTGCAAGCAACCTTTGGTCATAAGCAAAATCGGTGCATATTGTTTGAAAGGTCTTAACATGTGTTAGAGGATCACCCTTACCATTATAAAGCTCCACATGCGGAATTTCAACATGTTTAGGGGGGATAGCTCGAACAATGTCAAGAGAAAGTGGGCTCGCGACATCAAATGTGGGCACACTAAACTCAGATTGATTCATAGAGGCAATTTGTTGCTGCAAAGAAGAGACAGTTTGTGCAAGATTGTTAATGGTCACTTCAGTCGAAGAGTTCATATTGGATGTGTTAGATTGTGATGGAGGTATTATGTTATTGAAAGAAGGTATTGATTGAGAGTAAGGTGGTGGGACACTATGATAGTTAGTCATAGGAGATGATTGGAAAGGAGGAACACTACAAGGAGGAATGGAATGGTTAAATGAATTGCCCCCTTGCGTCATGTTTATTTGTGGAGATGAAATAGGGACACTCATTGAAGGAATGAATTCAAAGAAGTTGGATCGAATGAAGGAAGAGGGTTGATTGAAGAAGAAGGATTGCCCCTATGACTAGTGATCATAGGAGGAATGTCTTGTATTGAAGTAGTCATTATGTTTGATGTAAAAGTAGGTATACTAGCAATAGGAGTTGTCAAAGGAATAGAATGATTAACTTGAGTAGGAGGTCGTGTATAACCTAAAGTTTCAGCACAACTCTTCATAGGCATCACATTCGAATCCACAATGTGTGCAATACCACGCAAAATATCAATTCCATTCTTATCACTTTGAACCATACATTTTAGACCCTCAATTAACGAAAGAGCTTCACTATCAGGGTATTCTTGAGACATCCATTGTCGAAAATCATCAAATTGGTTATCCAATTTTGAAAGTTGTTCTACAGAAACCTCATGGAGAGCTTCTTCATCATTAAGAGGATTAGAGGAATTACCCATGTCCTCGTTAAAAATGCCATTCAAATTAGGTTCCATCTGCTCAGTAATTAAACCTTGGAAGGACTTAATTCTAAGGCTTCGTCTAACGGGAATAGTGTAAGTAGGGCTTATTGTTGTAAAACTCATGCACTAAAGAGAGAGAGAGAAGATTTTGAATTTTAGAGGTAGCAAATTTCAATAAAATCAGCCAATCTCCTAGATTTAAGCTGTTAAATGCAATCAAGACAATCTCCCGAAAATTCGAAAAAAATGTCAGGGATCGTGCCGAACGGAGTGCATACGGTCCTCGCAACTTTTTTCAAAATTTTCAGGGATGAAAGTTATGATGATTTTAAAGCTAATTTGAAAAAATTGAGTGATTTTACAATCTGTAGATAGGCCAAATTAAAGTTGCAATCTCAAAATTGAATCCTACCAAGATTGTTGAAAAATGTAAAATTTGAATTTTGACAAAGAGGGGGAAACTGAAATTTTGAATTTTATGATTTTAGAAGGAATACTAAAAGCAATGCAAGTTTTGAAATTTAAAAATTGACTCAATTTCACGCAAAATTCAATTTTGAAAGTGGAAATCAAGGTTGCTGCAATTAAACACTTAATTTCAAAAGTCACAAACTGCAAAAAATTGAATAAAGCACTGAAATTTTGAATGAATGCCAACACACTTTTCAGATTTAGGACTATAAGAAACACAATTTTGATATGAATTTCAATTTCAACAATTTTTGAATGATTAGAAGCCTCAATCCAAGCAATCACTAGACCAACTTTGACTTTAATTTTGAAGGTATTAAAATTGATAAAATCAGCCAAAATTCTGGATTTTAGCAGAAAAATACAGTAAGATCTAGCTCCCAAAATTTCAGAAAACATGTCGAGGATGATGGCGCTCGGGGTGCACACGGTCCTCGCAACTTTTTATCAAATTTTTAGGGATGAAAGATATTGTGATTTTGTTGCAGAATCCAAAGTTACAGCCGATTTGGAAGTGTTTTGATTAGTGAAATTATCAGTCAAAGGTTGAATCAAGAAGGTCTTAAAAATTAGGGTTTTGACATTTAACCACTTAATTTTCAGAATTAAAGCACAAATATGAATTGACAATTTTCAATAGAAGGGTAAATCTGAAACAAGCATTAACCATTAAACATTCCACAAGTTTAATTACTAAAAAGAAAATTTTAGGGTTTTTATGCAATTAGCCTCTAAAATTTGCAAAAGATCAAACATGGAAATGTAATTAAGGAAAATTTTCAGATCTAACCATGAATAATCAGAATGAGGATGTTCACGTCGGGTTCACCAAAATGTAAAGCGGAAAAATCGAACCCTAGTTGTTCTCCCCTCCCCAACTCCAAGGAGAGAGAAGGGAGATCACTAGGGTTGATGGTTTTCACTTAGGAGAGACTTTACATTCAAAAGAGGGGTTGAAACCCACAAGATCCAATCCCACACAATGCAGGATTGGATTCTAAATGAGTTTCAAGGGTTGTGACATCAAGGATACCCTCTTTTGTAAAGAATGCAGATAGAATGATTGAACTAGGAATGCATGTAAAGTGGGAAAGATTCACTTATAAACAGAGATAGGGATACAGGATGAAGCTGCAGACCTGGAATTAGTAGTAAAATGTCGAGACGGTGCTGTTCTACAAATTTGAGTGAAAGTTGATGGGACGATGGCACCCGACGTGCACACGGTCCTCCGCAAAATCTGCGAAATGAAGGGGGACCTGTTTGTCTTTGCACAAGGATTCCAGATCTTCAATTACAGCTGCGTACCTGCAACCTACACACAGAAAAGAGAGGATGATTGGGGGGTTAGGGATTAGGGGTTTGCCTTTAGGTCAAACCCCGGTTTTGGAATTAACCAAGAAATGAGAATGCTGTAAATGTAAATGTTTGTAATGTAAACAAGTACTGATACCTTGTTGTAAGAATGTTTGTATTCTTACATGCAAAGGTGTAATGTATGTTTAATGTTGTATGTTGTATGTTGTAGGTGATCTCCTCTTCAATGGTTGAATCCTTGTCTTGAATGCAACACCTAGCCTTGAATGGAAACTTAGAATGCTCAATTGTTTGAAGGAATGCTTGAATGCTTGAATGTTTGAATGTTTGAATATCGCTTTCGCCTCTTGCACACATATGTCTTCCTCCCTTTTTTGGAAGAGGAAATATAGTTTATATACTTGTCAATTAGGGCTGATAGACTGATTTTTCTGAACTTAGGCCGACTAGGAAACATTATTTCCCGAATTGCAAACTTAAAGACCCGATGCCCAAAAGAAGTCGGGCCCAAAATAGGGCCAGGGACCAGGGCGCTGGGCACCATGGTCCTGGGGGACCAGGGTGCTGGGTACCCTAGTCCTGAAGGACCAGGGTGCTGGGCGCCATGGTCCCACCTCCCGGGACAGCAGGGTGCAATGAAGGATCAGGCCAAGGTGCAAAAATATGCAGTTTTTGGTGTCATAAATAGGTTTCGGGGTCTCCATTCAGGTTCAACGTTGCGCTGCCATCGTGAAGACCCAAATGCAGTTGAAATTGCAAGTGTCACAATTTTAGGACACTACACATACCAAGCCCAAGGGGCCTGTTTGAGACCATATAATGAACTCCTAAGTCTGCAAACCAAAGAAGTGTCCTACACAAAATCATGAGGCTGCTACATATAGATCTCCTCATGTAATTCTACATGCAAGAAAGCACTCTTCACATCCATTTGAAAAACTGGCCATCCCTGTGAAGCTGCAAGGGACAGTACAAAGCGAACAGAATTCATCTTGGAAATAGGAGAAAAGGCCTCGGAGTAATCAATACCCTCAACCTAAGAAAACCCCTTAGTAACAAGACATGCTTTGTACTTATCTATCAAACCATCAACAACATACTGGGTACGGTACACCCACTTGCACCGAACCAACTTTCTTCCCTTAGGAAGAGAACAAAGATCCCAAGTATGATTCTTGATCAAAGAAGAATACTCCTCATCCATATCGCTATCCCACTCAAGATTACCTGTAGCCTCTGAAAATCTCTAAGGATCATCCAAAATGGCATGACTCAAGAGACTAACACCTGAAGTATGTGATCTTGTACGATGGGTATTTGAAGGGTCACCTGCCATAGAACTAGCAGTATCAATAGTAAAGCGGGCCCACTTGGGCAATTGTTGTGGATTTGGTGATCGTGAGGGTGGTGGATCAACATTTGTATCATCCTCAAGAGATAAACAGTCCTCAAGAGATGAAGAGGAAAGATTAGCTAGTGAGGGAGAAGCTAGTGAATGGGAATTTGGTGGAGTGAAGCGCTCATCAAACTAGACATCACGTCGAAACAAGACCTCTCTGGAATCAGGATCAAACAACCTATATGCCTTCACATCCTCATAGTAGCCAACAAATATGAGTGGTTGACTCTTACTCTCCATGGCTTTCCTCTGAGCATCAGGAATAAATGCCCAAGCCTCACAATCAAATACTCAAAATGTAGAAACATCGAGCTTGACATGGGTCCAAGCCTCCTCAGTTGTGATATGTCATAATACCTTATGAGGCATCTGATTCTAAATCTAAGTGGCACAATTGATTGCCTACACCATTCTATTGAGGGGTACAGGGAATTGTAAACTGATGTTGCAAACCATGCTTAATGCAAAAATATCTAAAGGCCTTATTCACATACTCCCCCTATTATCTGTGCATATCTGCCCAATAGAAAGTCCAGATTGCTTCTCCACAAATATCTTAAAGATTCAAAATGAATCAAAGACATCAGACTTGTACTTAAGAAAGTACACCCATGTACATCTGAATAAGTCATCAATAAAAGTGAGCACATATCTAGCCCCTGGAAAAGGAGTCAAAAATGACATGAGGTCACTATGTACCAACTTCAAGGGTTCCATAGCACGTGGAGACCCAAGGATAGAAAAAGAATCTTGGTGATGTTTTCCAAGTACACAACCTCGACAAAAACCATCAGTAAAAGAAATAATGCCTATGTACTCATTTGCTCTAGATATCTGTAATTGATATGGCAAAAATGCTCATGCTAAAGTCTGCTCATTATGTTTGCATGTTCTATAAGGGATGAAATTATACCATCTGTTGTATACACCTAAAAAATGGTCTGAAGATAGTTAATTAAATACGCAGTTATTTGATTAATTCCCCTTCCCAATTAATTGAATTCACAAGCAATTTAATTAATTTCTCTATTCATCTACTAGTAAATAAATCTAAATGATTTATTTATATATTTCATCTTACATCCCCTATTGATTAATTAATTCTCAATTAATTAATGTCTCCCCATACTAATCAATTCTTCTAATCCCTAATTAAGATTAACAAACTCAAGTTTGTTGAGATTAATTACCCATTTTCCAATTATTTGAATTTCTAAATTCAACTGAGCACATGGCTCCTAACTTTAACCACTTAACCTAACCATCCCCTAACTTAACCCATTCAATCTAATCTTGGGTCTAACTAACCCTATCCTATCTTGCACATTCTACACTCCTTATCCTAACCTCTCATGGTGTGGATATTCTCTCATTGAGACACATGGCACTTTTGCCACATGTCTCCTCCCTTGGACACTTGCCCTCTCATGAGCAAGGCTCCTTGACACTTGTCACCACAGAGATGACAAGTGTCCCTTCCTCCAACCTCTTCTCCAACTTCCTCAATCTTGGCCCTTGATATCTTCAGATCAAATTTGGACTGTCAATTCCTCCCACCTCAGGTTTGGCCTTGGAATTCCTATAAATACCCCTCATTTTGGAGCAATAATTATCCCATCTCATATCAATTTAGGCATTGTTACTATAGGCATTTGCATTTCACTTATCTAGTAATTAGCTTTGGATTTATCATAGCATGTTCATCTAGGTTATTAAATCATGCATTTCATATCATCTCCATAGTTAATCATGATCAATTAGCTACTCAACTCTTGAGTTGTCATTTTGGAGGTCATTGCTCTGCTGAGAGCCCATCAATCCAACACTTCCAAGGTCCTCATGAATAGAGGAAAATGGGACATTTCAAGGAAGGCTTATGGTTTGCATCTTTGATTTAGTTTTCAACTAAGCTTTCAATTATGTTTTTATTGTCTCATTATATGTGTATGCCTATTGTACTAACCACATTTTTAGCATCACATTAATTGGCACCCACCATGGGGCCTAGCCCCTTTGATCTTTAACAAGTTTTCTTACAGGAAATTTCATTAACAGGTTGATTAGCTCTTTCAGAGTGCAGATTAGCTCTCTTGGGCTCTCGAATCGCGTTCTTGGCATCTTTTGTGGCATTCTGGCACATCAAATGGTGTTTTTGGGAGATTCCTCAACACTGTTTTTATGCTTTTCTGTACTTTAGCATTTTTAGTCTGTACTTTAGCATTTTTGGTACATTTGGCAGTGTTTTTAGTTTGTTTGATAGTGTTTTTGGTTTGCAGAACAGCATTTCTGGTGTGCAGAGTAGCGTTTTTGGCACATATGATGGTGTTCTTGGTCAATTTGATGGCGTTTTCAGTTTTTTATTAGTTTTGCAAATATTGTATGTTGCATTCCTCATTTCTACTTCTGGACTGTCATTTTCTCGAACCTGATTTGCAAATTGTTGGTTTTGCAGGTACTTATTTCACTGTGAAAGACTGGAGTTATAAACTACTTCGCCGCCAAAGAATGCAATATAAACTACTAACTTTGTTTGCAGTTGCAGGATTTTTGCACTTATATTTATTAAATTAGGCACATAGACTAATTACAATGGAAATGAACAAACATGTCTTACGTGTCTTGATGATAGGCGAGTATGCTCTCACCTTTCTTAGGTGATCAGAAAGCTAGACTCATTCTTTGCTTTCAATTGCATATCTTTAGAGAGCCTGTCACAGTGGAAAAAGTAATCACCCTGTGAGAATGACCCAAGTGAGTATAGCTAGACCTGAGCATTCCAACTCACTATAATAAATAGGTCTCTGATGATTAAAGTCTTAGAGAATGGGATTATTTGAGTTTTCTCTTTGAGATCTCTCATATCGGGCATTTTGTAGGGCATCACGGTCTCAATCATGTTTACGTGACTACAACTTGTTTCGGTACCTTGTTGGGCTATAGGCCTCAATCATGCTTGCGTGACTTCAAGGGGTAATTTCAAATGGAATTCCTAACTAAGAACCTTAAAATAGAAGCTACCTGATTCACCTCCGAAAGGGTGATAATCTTTGTGCAAGAGAGATAGTAACTCTCCCAAGACACTTGCCATATCGTGCCCCCATTAGCGTTTGGAGTCGGATAATATGGCATTGAGAATCCATTGCATGAGACTCAGTGGTTGTATTCTGATTAGCTATTGGGTGTGTGCCTAAGTCAGCAAGCAAAGGTTTTCATTCTCAGCCAATCTCCTTAGGATAGACTAATTGATGTGTTTTTAACAATTAAAAACCTTTGAAATAAAAATATAATTTGATTTCTGTGTTTGTAAGTCAAGTCAAGATATCATCCATTAAAATACAACAAACATTGAAAACTCAAACTTCAAACTATCAAATTCACAAGTTTTGCAGCAGATTAGCTCTTTCAATCCAAACAGTCGCATCTGCAGTCCAAACAGTCTCACCTACAGTTCAAACAGTCACATCTACAATCCAAACAGTTTCACCTATGGTTCAAACAGTCACATCTGCAGTCCAAATAGTCTCACCTATGGTTCAAACAGTCGCATTTACAATCCAAACATTAGCATTTACAGTTCAAACATTAGCTCTTCCAGTCCAAACGGTCTCACCTTCTATCCAAACAGTCGCATTTTCAGTCCAAAGGTTAGCTCTCTTGGTGTTAATGTCAAATTTCTCATATTTCAACATCAACTCTCAAAGGTTGAGCATATTAAGAGTGGAGTCAAAAATTGAAATCTCCTAAGTTCAAACACTCAATTTGCTAAACCTACATATCATTATTTGAACTTTAGAGTCACTGTATAGCAGAACAGAGTTCCTGGTTTGTCAATCAGCATTTCTGGTTTGTATGTCAATGTTTCTGGTCAGTATAATAGTATTTTTGGTAAGTCTGTTAGAGTTTCTGTTTCAAACAACAGTGTTTCTGGTATGAACAACAACATTTCTGGTCTAAACAGTAGAGTTCCTAGTCTAAACAATAGCGTTTCGGGTCTAAACAGCAAAGTTCCTGGTCATTTTGTTAGCGTTTTTGGTAAAATACATCAAAATCAGAAAACAAAAACAACTGATTTCTCAAATAGTCAAACATAGAGGATAGGTCATCTTGTTGGGTCATTTAATCAAGTTATCTTCTATCAAAAACATATTCAAGAACAAGACACACAAAAAGTCTCAAGTATTCACCTCAAAAACAAGTTAAAGATCAAACACCTTAAAGTGCAACAACATATGGTCTTTGATAAATTGATTGTTCAAACATAGTTTCTCATCAGGATCTATCATCCTTTAATCACAAAACTACAACGCTCGATCAGAATAACCTCGTTCTTTATCATAGGATATATCGTTCCTATTTGAACTTGGTCATATCAAAAATCACAAAATTTGCACTCCAAAAACTAAGATCGAAAAACTTGTAAACAAGAAAATACTTGAAAAGATCATTTTGTGTCTATACATCTACAAAATTCACCTCAACAATTGATCACTTACTCAAGACTTACACCTCGAAAAACATTCAAAACACGTGTATGCCCGTTCTAACCAAGGCTCAGAGACAGAAAATTGCAAAAACAGAAACAGAAACATTTGAGATAACTACCGACTATATAATCATGGAACATGAAGATGAAATACAAGTTGAAGATGAAATACAAGCTGAAGAGGAAATAACAAAACAAAATATCAGAGACATCAAGAAAGATCCTCAATTCGACAAATTTATGAAGAAATTATTGGAGGGAGAAAAAGAAAAATACTTCCTAATGTTACCCCAATCTGGTGCTACACTCCCCCAAGATTTTGATGTAAACAAACTGAAACAAAAGAAAAGCGGTCCTCCTCCTAATAATGAACAATATGAGGACATATTTGGTCTCAAAATTAATACCACGTCAATTCCTAGCAACACCAGAAACAATGAGGAAACTTACATTGCCACAAGGGAGGAAGTAGAAATTCTAAATAACGCTCAATCCAATGAAGATACAAGAAGGGATAGAGATTATACAAGAAGAGATCAATATATTCCTAGAATGCAAAATCATGGTCATATAAGAACAAATCATGTTGATAATCCTATCATGACTCTAACACAACAACTGCAAACATTGCAAACACAAATCCAAGATATGCAAAGAGGAAATGTTAGGCAATACTCGCTTCGAGAAATATGTCCTTATCCGTTTGACAGAAACCTCAACATGATACCTTTTCCTATAGGTTTCGAGACTTCGAGGTATGAAAAATATGATGGAAGCACTGACCCTCAAGATCACATAAGAGAATTTTGCACAATGAGTATGGAGTTTGCACATGAAGATACATACTTAATGAGACTATTTCCAAAGATTTTAATTGGATTAGCCATGGAATGGTTCTCAAAGCTTCCACCAGGAATCAGATCATTTTCATAGTTGGTGGATAAGTTTGTATCCCAATACGCTTATAAAATTCAACACGAAATAACCATGCTAGACCTGTGTAACACAAAACCAAAAAATAGAGAACCCTTCATGACATTCTTACAATAATGGAGGCGGTTAGCTTCGAGGTATCCTCGTACCGTGCCGGAGTATGAGAAAATGGACATTTTCATAGACAACTTAAACGATCAAATGAGTTATTATTTGAAAATGCAAGGAAATCAAAGTTTTGCAAAAATGATTGATAATGGAATTAGAATGGAAGAAGCCATGATAAAGAAAGGTGAGTTGAAAATATTCAAAGGAGTTCACCCTCCTAACAACACTAACTATAGCATCAGAATTAGGAATCATCAAAGCAATATATAAAAAGACATATTATTCATTATTAGCTCAATCACACATTGCAATGATCTAATCCTAAGCACACTCAATAGAGACATAAAAACAAAGCATTCAAAAATGAAAGATTATGCAAACCAAATGCAGACTTGATTGCTCCTTCCATGCGGCTCCATTGTTCTTCTTTCTTCTCCCAATAGGTTTGTTGTGGATCTCACCTTCAAGTGCATATACCTAATTATGAAAGCAAGATTGATATTCAAGAATACTTGAAGCGTAAGTTCAATAATCTGATTAGGGATTAGCCTTGATTGATGAAGATCATCCAATTTATAGAGAAATTGGAGAAATGAACAAATTAGCATGATAGTGATTCGAATGGAAATTCAAATCAAGAATAGCAAAATTATGACATATCTATGACAAATTGCTATGCAAGGCTTATGACAATTCTATGACAAATTTCTATGTCAAGAATTTATGACAATTTATGACAAATTCTATGACAAATTTCTATGTCAAGAATTTATGACAATTTATGACAAATTTCTATGTCATTGCCATAAATTTAGGAGAGAAATAGGAGGAAATTGAATCTAAGAATTAAGAAATTAGAAAAATAGAGAAAAGAGGAATTAAGAAATTAGAAATTAAGTAAATTAATTAATAATCTTTCATTTATTAATTAATTCACAAAAGAGGAATAATTAGCCAATTAAATGAATATTTAATTGTGATGAGAATACTTAGGATAAATAAGTAATTTATTAATCCTAAAGGAAGAAAATGATAAGCAAGGTTAAATGACTAAATCATGAAACCCTAGAAGGTGAATTAGGTCTTGATGAAAGATAATTGACTTGATCATGATTTGATTTTGGATTGATAAATGACCAATGTGATAAATAATTTGACTGATAAATGCGCCAATTGACAAGGAACAATGACAAATTGATCCAAATTGACACAATTGAGACAGATAACAATCGAATACAAATCGGTCACAAAATGACAAGATTGACAAAAAAAAAAGACAAGAATCGATGACAAATAGATTGCAAAACGACAGGATTGAAAATGACCACGATCGCTGATAAATCGATCGCAAATGACAAGATCGAACATGACAATGATCGATGACAAATCGATCATAAAACGACAAGATTGATAAACTGATCGCTAGATGATAAGATTGAAAAGAGGACAAAACCCTAATTAGGATTGACGATGTCCAAAATGATAAGATTGATGAGAGAGCAACGATTGATGACAAATCGATCGCAAGATTGACAAGAGGACAAAACCCTAATTAGGATTGACGATGTCCAAAATGATGACAAATTAGCATGCACATTGATGCAACAGGATAAAATCGATCAAAATCATGACTAGATAGTGTTGTCGACAAGACCAAATTTGAGGACGAGATGACTGAAGAATGCAGAAGAATGACTTGATGCTCGCAAATGATAAAGATCAAGTGCGAATCATAGGAGAAATGTTAATGCGAAGAAAAAACCTAAAATGAGGCAATGCGCAAATGTTAAAGGATGACCTCGCAAGCGTTTGACCATTTTTAGGTGTCTACACTAACAACAATAATCACAATGATAAACCAAAATTTTGGAATAGAAATCATAATGTCGTCAATGATAGTATAGTGGAAAACAACAATGTAAAACCAAAGCAACCAGTTTTCAATTTATCCAATCACTCAGCAGTAGCTCAACAAGACAACAATCACCAAAAAGCAACTATCAAAACTTTCTTTTGAAGACAATTTACAAACATTGGTGAACCCCTTGGGTCCGCATTAAAAACACTTATCGCAAACAAATTGATTACATTACCAGAAGAAAGAAACTTTGAACCCAAGGTAAAACCTGCTTGGTGGAATGACAACCATTATTGTGATTTCCATCGAAACAAAGGACACAAAACATATGCTTGTCAGCGATTAAAACATGTCATCCAAGATTTGATTGATAATGGAATAATAACTGTGGATGGACATACAACAAATGAATCTCACACAGCTTTCAAAACTCTGCTTCCTAATTATGAGAAGGGTGAATCATCAACATGGCAAAATGGTAAAGGTAAAGCAAAGGTAAACTATGCTCATACATATGACAATATGGTAAATGTAATCATCATTAAAGAACAACAACATCATGAACCTGCTCATGTTATCACACGAAGTAAAGCCAAAGTTGTTTTGCCAGGTCCTACAACAAACACATCATCCACTACCAAACAATACAATCTAGTGGATCAATTACAGAAAACACCCGCACAAATATCCATCTTAGAACTTTTAAAACTGTCACTTGCACACAAAGAGATTCTTGAATGACCATTAGTAGATACCACAGTATCCAAAGATCTTGATATTGATCAATTCCAAACCATGGTGGGACACCTCAAAACTCCTCACTACTTATCATTTACCGAAGAAGACGACATGTCCTTGCAACACCCCCACAACGCCCCTTTGCATATTGAAGTCCTCATTCACAAAACACGAGTTAAACGTGTTCTAATAGATGGTGGAGCTGGCCTAAATATTTGTTCATTGAGTCTTGTTCGTACCTTAAGATATTCAAAAGATGCAGTTGATCCTCATAAAAAGATCACTATAAAAGCCTATGATGAAGAAGAAAGTTCCTCCAAGGGAATTGTGATACTACAGAGTAGGACCTTTACAAAAACACATAGCATGCCAAGTTCTGGACTTGGACTTATCATATAATATACTCCTGGGGAGACAATGGATACATGGCTTGCAAGCTGTCCCATCAACCTATCATCAGTGTGTCAAATTTCCATATGATGGACAAGAAATCACAATATCTGCAGATTCAAATCCATTCCAGTATTGCAGCAATCTAAAAATAGCTCAAGAAGTCATTGTTCCTCATAGCAGGGAGGCATCATCTTCGAACACACAATCCAAAGAACAATCCTTTGCCTCTATTTTATCAAGTATGGAAAAACAAATGCAGTTAAGAGATTGAGGAAATGGAGAATACTCAATATCACAATTACCACTCTCTCCTAAATCCTTTGGAAAACCATCAAACTCTAAACAACAACCAATTGTGAAACATCTTCTGATATTTGATGGAGCATTCATTAGTGTTTGAACCTTGTTAGAGGAGACAGAAAACAAAGATGTGCTACAGTGGCTATACAAAGATGAAGAAATTCAACAAAAGGTCAACAATGTCAGAATACCTACAGAAAAATATGGGAAAGGATTCAACATTCTTCAAAAGATGGGATACACTGGAACAGGTCCTATAGGAAAAAGAAAAGAAGGTATCTTAGAACCTATCCAACCTCATAATTAGCAAGCTACAGACAAAGCAGGCTTAGAGTATGGACAAGATACTTCACCAAAAGACACACCTTCTAATCAACAAAATGAAGAATATGAAAACAGACAAGAACAACTCGCAATTGAAAGGGAAGAAGCATCTGCAAAGCAACGATCACAACCAAACATGAAATGGAAAAAGAAACAATCCTCAAATCAACAAGAGAAACAAACCAATAATACCTCCCAAGCAGCATTAACTCTCAATCAAAACAAGCATGAACCTAGTACTAATCAAGGAGAACTAATGGTAAAGTTGACAGAACTCAATCTCAGTCCAGAAGAAGTTGAATATGAGAGAAGGAAAGATATAGCAAGACAAACAAAAGAAATACATCAAAATCTATATGAACAAATCTGTAGATTGCAAGCTGCAACTGAGATAAATTCTGACGAATGGGAATGGGATTCCTATCATTTTGAAGAATCAACTGAAGAAAATTGCTTTAAAGAAGATGTAGGAGTCGATGTAGTTCACACGTATGCAAGACAAACTTAGGAACTAGTTCACTTGAATTAGAATCACATTCGGCTGACTTGGAATTAATTTAGGACGATCAAGAACTTCCTGGGTGAGTTCATTCTGATGAGAGTACCGTTCTGGACATTGACATACATATCGAAGACTTTGATAACTCAATCATGACCCTAAATACTCTCGAAACATCTCAACCAAATGATCCTTTACCTCTACTCCACCCCGAACTTATTGAATGGGAAAATGAAGGACATACTGCCATTGATACCTTTCCAAATGACTATGCCATATCTGTATATCTTAATGCAATCGAACCCGCAACAACTTCAACTAGGAATTTCAGCAACACAGCTTCTAGTCAAGTGGGTGCCAAATCTGCTAGTCGCAAAAGTGAAAATACAGAAAACAATATCAGGTCTAATGTTGAAAACCATTTCTTGGCAACATTAGATCATGAAAAAGTAAAAAGAAAGGATGTATCTAATGGTGAAAACCTCCTCGAGGCACTGGAAGATGGGAGATTTGACACTTTACCTGAGTACTATCAAGAAAGGTCATCCATTTTGATTGAACCAATAGAAGCAGTTAACATTGGGACATCAGAGCAACCCAAGATCCTACATCCAGCAACTTCTCTGGCAAACAAGGAAAGGAAAGAATATATGGAATTCTTTACATGAAGACAAATCAATTTCACCTGGTCGTATGTAGACATGCCAGGGTTGGATCCAGAGCTTATTATGCATCACTTGAATGTCAATCCAGGAGCCAAACCAATCAAACAAAAATTAAGAAAGATGCATCCACATATTGCTCTCTTGGTTAAAGCAGAACTAAAAAAATTACTGGATGTCGGATTCATCAGACCTATAGCATATCCTCAATGGGTATCAAACATTGTTCCTATTTGAAAGCTAGACAAAAGTATCAGAGTATGCACAGACTTCAGAGATCTTAATAATGCATGTCCAAAGGATGACTTTCCTTTGCCTAACATTGACATCATTGTAGATTTAACAGTTGGACACTCCATGTTTTCTCTAATGGATGGTTTCTCTGGATACAATCAGATTAAAATAGCACTTGAGGACCAAGAAAAGATAGCTTTCACATGTCCATGGGGTACTTTTTGTTGGAACGTCATGCCCTTTGGATTAAATAATGCAGGTGCCACATATCAGAGAGCTATGACAACAATATTCCATGACATGATGCATACATTCATGGAAGACTATGTGGATGACATCTTGGCAAAATCATACAACAAAGAAGAACATATTGAAATACTGGAAAAGATCTTTGATCATTTAGAATAGTACAAGCTATGACTAAATCCTAAGAAATGTGCCTTTGGTGTCACTTCAAGAAAGCTATTGGGATACATTGTTTTAGCTAGAGGTATCGAAGTAGATCCAGCTAAGGTCAAAGCAATCATGGAAATGGCATCTCCCAAGAATATAAGTCAACTCAGATCACTGCAAGGAAGATTGTAGTCAATCAAAAGAGTTGTGGCTCAACTAGCAGATAAAAGTCAACCATTCACCTATCTATTACATAAAAATGTTCATTTCAAATGGGACCATCAATGTGAAGAGGCATTTAACAAAATCAAGGTATATCTCATGCAACCACCCGTTCTAATGTCTCTAATTCTAGACAAGCCGTTATTGCTTTATGTCTCAACCACTGAAGTATCATTAGGATTTTTGCTAGCACAACAGGATAATGAAGGAAAAGAGCAAGCCATCTACTACATCAGCAGAACACTAGTGGGATACGAGCTCAACTATTCCCTTATAGAAAAAGCATGCTGGGCGGTAGTTTTTGCTTCTCAAAAATTAAGACACTATCTACTATCTCACTCCATCAAGTTGATAGCTAAAATTGATCCATTGAAATATTTTCTCAGCAAGGCAACATTGACGGGATGACTAGCAAAATGGATCATGATCCTAAGTGAGTTTGACATTGAGTATGTAGATAGAAAAGCTATCAAAGTATAAATCATCGCAGACCAACTAGCAGAGGCACCACTTCAAGATGATCATCATCTACAAATTGAGTTTCTTGACGCTGATATCCTAGCAGTCACAACAAAACCATGGCAACTATACTTTGATGGTTCATATACACAACACGGATCAGGAGCGGGAATTCTATTTATCACACCACAAGGTCACACCATCCTGAAAGCATACAAATTAAGCTTTCCATGCACCAATAACACCACTGAATATGAAGCTTTGGTTACGGGTATCAAAATGGCTGTGGATTGGCACATTACACAACTTCATGTCTTTGGAGATTCTCAGCTCGTCATCAATCAAATCAATGATGACTATCAAACAAAAGATGACAAACTCATGCCTTACAAAAAGATGGTGGATGACTTCAAGAAATATTTTGTTGAAATCACTTTTGAACAAATTCCAAGAAATGATAACAAAGCAGTAGATGCCATGGCCACACTTGCTTCTCTATTACAAACATAGGAAAATCAAGAGCTTTATGAATTCCTGGTTGAAGAGTTGTTTTACCCGTCTCATAATTGTCCTGATTCCCAAACCATCTGTCAACTTATAGGACATGATTCCTCCTGCTATGGCCAAATTTATACATACCTAAAAGATAACATCTTACCTCCTGACTTATCAAAGAACCAAAAGAGAAATTTTATTTGCCAATCCTCCCATTATACCCTTGTTGCAGATACCCTATTTAAATGAGGTCTAGATGGTACTCTTTTAAGATGTCTCGAACAAGAAGAACCTGAGAAGGCCTTAAAGGAAGTCCATAACAACATTTGTGGCACTCATTCAAGTGGTCTTTCCCTTTCGAAAAAACTCATATGCTTGGGCTATTATTGGCCGACTATGGAACGAGAGTCTTTTCAGGTAGCCAGAACATGCAAACAATGCCAGATCCATGGGAACTTGATCCATGCACAAGCACAAGAACTTCATGCTTTGGCAACATCTTGGCCTTTCTGTCAATAGGGTCTTGATCTAGTAGGAAAAATAAATCCATCTTCATCAAATGGTCACAAATTCATCCTTGTAGCTACAAAATATTTTACAAAATGGATCGAAGCAGTACCTCTCACAAATATCACAGGAAAACAAATTGCCGCATTCCTCTTGAATTACATCATATGTCGCTATGGAATACCAATGACCATTATCACTGATAATGGGTGATCATTCAAGAATTAGGATGTACAAGAGCTATGTGAAAAGTTTAAGATACAGCACAAATTCTCCACACCCTATTATCCACAAGGGAACAGGTAGGCAGAAGCATCTAACAAAACTATTTTGAAAATCCTCAAAAAGACAGTGAACGATACTGGGAAAGATTGGCATATTCAACTAAACCCTGCTCTCTGGGCCTATCACACCAGTATCTACACACCAACAAGTGCCACACCTTTCTCTCTTGTATACGGATCAGAAGCCATATTGCCTATCAAAGTAGAGATTCCCTCTCTACGTGTATCACTAAAACGTCTCATCCTAGATGAAGAACAAAGAGTGTCTAGACTACAAGAGTTAGAACTGATTTGAGAACGAAGACAAAATGCCTTTGACCATTCAAAGGTATATTAGCAAAGAATGTGCCGAAGTTATAATCACAAGGTTAAACCAAGAATTTTTCAAGTTGGAGAACTAGTGCTAAAGGAAAATCCACGCAACTAGGCAGATCAAGAAAAGAAAGGAAAATTTGAACCAAACTAGTTGGGTCCATTTGTGGTCACAATAGTATTTGGATCAAGAGCATGTCAGTTATCAACAGAAGATGGGGATCAACTCAAAGAACCTATCAATAGCATGCATTTGAAGAAGTTTTATGTCTGAAAAATTCGGAAAATAGTGGAAAATCAAAAAAATAAAAAAGGGTGAAAAATCAAAAAAATCCTAAAAAGTGAAAAAGTAGAAAATCCTAAAAATGTGAAACAGGTGAAAAAAAAATTAAAAAAAATCAAATATGAGAAAAAGTGCAATAAAAACAGATGGTGAAATTCTGGCAAACAGGCGCTATTTGTCAGCTAACTCTGCCATCTATTGGTTCGTGCTTTCTTCCGCTTTCATTCATTTCCATCAGCGCTGTTCATATTCATCATAAAGCCTTTTGTACATATGCAGGAATCCCGAGTGATTTCTTGTCATGGTTTGGATCATTGAGTATATCATAATAAGGCTTGTTTCTAGGCTGGGGACAAAATCCTGAACCTGGCTGGGGGCAAAAAGTTTTGATCATTTTGAGCTTAATCAAAGCAGGTAGAACAACAATCAGAGAATGCTTGTCAAGCAAAAAACTAAGACACATCCAACATTGAACATAAGATCATATTATCAACCATTAACTATCACATATCAATCTAAACATGACAAAACACGTACCAATGGATGATATATCTTGACTCATGATTTTAACACTTTGGCAATGATGGTTCAACAATTTTATTTGGATTTTCGCTATCATGATTTCTGAGTAACTCCAGGATGTCTTTGACTAGAGGAACGAGGAAGGAACATGATATTTTTCTTGTCTACTATCTGTAAATTAATCATTAATATGTGCAAAGTTGTCTAAGGAAATGATCATCAGAATATCATGGAAGACATTTCGGACTTGCATATAGAAATGGTTAATATTGCTTGTTTTATGCAAGTAACACTCTGGTCATCTTGGTTCAATTATACCTCAATGCTTGTGCTAACTTGCAATATCAAAACCCAGGAAAGTAGTGCTCAGGTCATCATGGTTCAATTATACCATTGATGTTTGCACTCACTTCCCACATTTTAGAGGCTCAATGATGAAACAAAGCAATGACTCCATGACCGGTCCGATCACTGCATTGCATTGCATTGAAAGATAGATTTGCATTTCATTCTGCATGGGATCACAATGCTCACCTTTTCCAAGGCCAAAGCTAACATGGTGTTATCTCTCATATTACGTGATTGAGTACATTGGACAATAACAAAAATAATCAATTCATTCATTCTGCATGATAAGTTAGTTCATCTCATATAACCATTGCATACCAAGGCACCATTCATATAAAGCATCAAATCTTTCATTCATTTAGTAAAATCATTGCATCTCAAATCATATAAAATAACACCATTACATTGCATTGCGTCCATCTCATGTTAACATGCATGAGAAAATCATAAAAATATCATAAACATAGAAAGCATTGCAATCGCACATACATCACATAGAAATTATAAGCATCACCATACATATTTGCATACATCATGAAAATACTACATCATCATATATCCATCATCTAGAATTCATAAGCATATAAAAATTAAAGCATACATCAAGCATACATCATGAAAATAAACTGCACATCATAATCATATATCAAATAGAATGCATCCATCATCTCATAGGTCATATAGAGAAAATAGGATCGACTGCATATTATATCATCAAATAAAGATCAAAATGTCCAATGTACAATGATATCACAACATATAGGAGATACATCACAAAATATACATCACTGGAATCATCAATATCTCATCACAAAAAGGTGTGTACATAAATAGATCAATGTCCCATATCAGTGTGACCACTCGGATGCGGAGCACAACTTTGTTCTGATGCAGAAGGTAGAGTAGCACCAGCTGGTACCCCTGCACCTAACTCCCCACCTGGGGGAGCTCTCTAAAGTGGCCCTGTCACTCCTCAACTCTCAGTCTGACTCTGTCCCGATCTCCTGCTCAGTTGTGATAATCCTGGAGCCCTTCGATTAGGAGGAACAACAGTAAAATATAAGGTCCTGTAATACTCGGCCTCTCGGATCCCCTGACGCATTATCTTCAGGGCACTTCTCCCTGAAGCAGACTGTCCTGACAACTGTACTTGTGACTCAGCCTACTGACACCTATCCGTAGCTGCATCTCTCTCGACTAGGAGAGAAGCCATCCGAGCCTCTAACTGGGCCATCTGAGAGTCTCTCTCTGCTAATCAAGTCTCTAGCTGCTGAACCTAAGCCTACTACTAATGAGATGGCATCCTAATGAGGATCCATCGAGGTCCCTCTACCTATGGCTCCTTAGCCTATGATACTGTCATAGGTACCTACTCAACTGGGGGTCCCTCCTGCTCTGGAACCTGATGCTCCTGATCCCTTAGACCTGATCTCCTGCGTTTGACTACCTGAGCCATCCAATCTGTATATACATCCCTAGCACATCTAGAACTTCCAGCTCCTGGTGTGCCTGTCGCTACCACTACCACTGCTCGACCATCTCCCTTGTCATCATCTCCCTCATCCCCCCCATCATCATCTCCACCATCATCATCACCAGCACCCTAATCTCCTGCATCTCCCCCATATCCATATCCATCTCCACTATCATATCTGTCTCTACCATCCCTCCATCATCTAGGAGCTCTGTGTCGTGGCCTCTCATCATCCTCATCTAACACTGGCCCTGCCTCATCCGAACATGTTAGCCTCGGAAACCTGTGCAATGCAATACACGACATACTCATGTGTCATCCCACTATCCATCACACCTGGAAGATAATCCCAATCCATAGGCCCCAATGATCGATACTCTGCGCAGGCATGGTCATATGAAATAGAAGGCCCTCAAGTAGCCACATCCAATCTTCGTCGAGCATAATGAGCTATACCCTGTGGCATCCCCTATATCCTTCCATACTATCTCAACACCCTCATACAAGGAAATCACTCGATGACGTAAGGTGTCCAGCCAATCAAGTATCGTGTCATGAATACATATGGCATCTCCAGTGCATCCTCGGGCCAAATCTTGCAGTCCCTGTATGGCCTCCATATCACAGCATCTAGGTCATCCAAGGTCTGTCTCTAGTGCTCTAACTTGCCCAGCTTTTGCTGGATAATCACCCTGGGATACCCCTCTGCATAAGGCTTTCCTACAGGCCTATCTCTGTCAGCCAATGGTCATGTTAGAGGTAAATTTTCCCAGGCCCATATCTGAAGCACAGTCACCCTTGCTGATAATGCAGTTGACCCCTGATAGACAACTCAGTGCAAGTCATGATATAAGTGTGCTAACATACATGACCCCCATGAAAATCGGGTCCCTTCTGTCACCATCTGCTCAAGCAAATGACCCCATCCAACAGATAATCCCTTTGGCCTATGATCAGGACAAAGGAAGCCGCCAATAAATCTAGCGAGTACAGTCGGCAACGTGGCATACCCTAGCTCCAACATCTCATGCCATGCAATATTGTACCCACCTATCTTGTCATCCTTAAACACGTGACAAAGTGCCTCTGTCCCACCCCACTCGCTCAGATCATAGTATACTAAATCACCCATCACCGGGATACGCAAAATTCGGTAGACATCCTCAGGTGTCACCGTCATCTCTCCAGTCAGCAAGTGAAATGTGTTATGTTCACTATGCCAACACTATTAGTAATCCCCGGTTTATCAAAGGTCGGGGCATGTCAAGAAGAGAAGCTAAACCACACCTGCCAATGTGGTCTCACTCTGCCTGGCTGAGACGAGGTATCAACATCCATGTCTTCGGGAAACGTTCCCGAGACTGAAGAATGGAAAAGTGCTCCTACAATCAAATCAACTCATCATATCAATTTCTAGATTTATCTATCTATCAAATGAATCTATCTATAAGTCTATTTTACTCAATTGAGATTTTTATCAAATCTCGTTGGGCCCCTATCAATGACGCTCATCTATCATGAGGTCATTATCAATTTTCACTCATCTTGCATGTGCATCGAGATAATCGGAATTGATCATCAAATTTATCAATCAGGAGTGCTTAATCAAAAATCAAATCTTCCCCTTTTGAAATCAAAAAACAAAAAAAAAAAATCAAAAAATCACAAAACAAAACCCCCCCCCCCAAAAAAAACAAACAAAACAAAAAAACCCCCTGCGGTGCCCGCGGTGGCGCCGGAGGCTCTGCTCACAGTGCCGGCGGCGCCCATGGTGGCATCGGCAGTGCCGACGGCACCCGCGGTGCCTTCCGCAGCACCAGTGGTGCCCGCGGAGCAAATGGTGGCGGCCGCCACCGGGCCTCCACCTCCTCGTGTCTTCCCTTCCCGCCATTTTTTTTTCAAAAATAATATATTTTTTTAATGTATTTTTTTTAAAATAAAAATGCATGTGCAAAGAATTCTTTTTTGAGATGCAAATCATTTTTTAAAATAAAATTGAAAAACCCATTTCACTAATCGAAAAACCCATCTCAAAAATGCAATTTTCTCCCCAACCCAACTAATGAAAATGCTAAAAAAATTAATTTTTTTATGCTAAGAGTTAAATCAACAAAGCTTGGTTTTCTCGAAGTACGTTTCGATGGACAATATGCCGGAGGACACTCATATCGTCGAACTCGCTCAAACCTATGCTGGTGATATGAGATCGCCATGCCCTTTCTCCAGAGCAGTTTTCTCCAACAACTGTAGGGCACACATGAGGAGTAAAAAAAAAGAATTCACCTTTTTAAATTCATAATGGGGCATTTAGGTGGGATTTTTATTCCACTTATTTTTTCTAATCATTTGATCAACTAATTAGCCTGGCAAGACAATAATTTCAAGTTTCTTATCAGGAAATGAATCGGATTGACTCTAATAATCGGATAATCATTCCAATCTATAAATCGACAAAATTTCAATAATTTCAAAAATCAAAAATCAAAAAAATCATAAAAAATTCAAAATCATTCGAAAATTATCCGATTCATCTCCCGAGGGGGCATCCTCGCATTGATATCTATCAATCACCGTTTGGGGCATCATATTGAGATTTATCATCTCTGAAACATCGAATCCACATCATATGGAGATTTATCATCTCCAAATCAAATCAGTACCATATCGAAACCAAATATGCATCAAATCAACATCAAATCTACATTTTATCGAATCAACAACATCATCAATCAATTTTTCTTTGAACCAATGTGTCATATCGAGATTTATCATCTCCAAGATCAAATCCGCATCATATCGAGATTTATCATCTCCAAATCAAATTAGTATCGCATCAAAACCAAATCTGCATCCAATCAAGATCGAATTTGCATCCTATCAAAATCAATATTACGAACATCATCAATCAAGTTTTCTTTGAACCAACGCATCGTCACACATCGCTTCAAAGAGGGGCAAAATGTATACACCTAAAAACTGGTCTGAAGATAGTTAATTAAATACGCAGTTATTTGATTAATTCCCCTTCCCAATTAATTGAATTCACAAGGAATTTAATTAATTTCTCTATTCATCTACTAGTAAATAAATCTAAATGATTTATTTATATATTTCATCTCACATCCCCTATTGATTAATTAATTCTCAATTAATTAATGTCTCCCCATACTAATCAATTCTTCTAATCCCTAATTAAGATTAACAAACTCAAGTTTGTTAAGATTAATTACCCATTTTCCAATTATTTGAATTTCTAAATTCAAATGAGCACATGGCTCCTAACTTTAACCACCTAACCTAACCATCCCCTAACTTAACCCATTCAATCTAATCTTGGGTCTAACTAACCCTATCATATCTTGCACATTCTAACCTCCTTATCCTAACCTCTCATAGTGTGGATATTCTCTCATTGAGACACATGGCACTTTTGCCACATGTCTCCTCCCTTGAACACTTGCCCTCTCATGAGCAAGGCTCCTTGACACTTGTCACCACAGAGATGACAAGTGTCCCTTCATCCAACCTCTTCTCCAACTTCCTCAATCTTGGCCCTTGATATCTTCAGATCAAATCTGGACCGTCGATTCCTACCACCTCAGCTTTGGCCTTGGAATTCCTATAAATACCCCTCATTTTGGAGCAATAATGATCCCATCTCATATCAATTTAGGCATTGTTACTATAGGCATTTGCATTTCACTTATCTAGTAATTAGCTTTGGATTTATCATAACATGTTCATCTAGGTTATTAAATCATGCATTTCATATCATCTCCATAGTTAATCATGATCAATTAGCTACTCAACTCTTGAATTGTCATTTTGGAGGTCATTGCTCCGTTGAGAGCCCATCAATCCAACACTTCCAAGGTCCTCATGAATAGAGGAAAATGGGACATTTCAAGGAAGGCTTATGGTTTGCATCTTTGATTTAGTTTTCAATTAAGCTTTCAATTAAGTTTTTATTGTCTCATTATATGTGTATGCCTCTTGTACTAACCACATTTTTAGCATCACATCTGTCATGTAAAAGCCATCAAATATTTATAAGCAAGATGCGGGATCAACACTCCCAATAGCCAAAACCAAATTTGGATCATGATGGTCTCTAATAACCATATCATGTGGTGAGAACTCAATTGTCTTACCAGTGCCAGAGTGACAAATCTGATAAATGGAAAGGAGGTTTCTCAAAATGTCAGGAACAACAAGGACCTCCTAAAGACAACCACCATCTAATGGAAGATGACCTGAACCCATAACGGAAATTTGTTGAGTCACCAACCGCAATCTGTGAAGTGCCACAATGGGCAAGTGTGGTGACAAACTCCTGAGTGTGTGTCATATGGTGAGAAGCACAAGAATCTAGGATCCAAGTGGATCATGAAGGCAATGCTCATGCAGAAAGAGCATGAACTTTCCTTGTGGGTGGAGAAGGTGTCTGAGTTGAGGTGATATGATGTTGCTGCATGGTCTCCTCTAAAGCCTCTAATCATTTCCAACACCTGGAAACTTGATGTCCTTCCTTGCCACAAAAACTGCAAGATTCACTTGATTTCTTCTTAGAATTGGAGGAAGAATCACCAGACTTAGAAGAATTACCCTACTTAGGGTTTGATTGTGGTTTTGAAGTAGACTTTGGTGGAGGTCTAGAGGAACTCTCACTGCCTTTTGAATTTGTCTTTGACTTCTTCTTCCCCTTAGATGGCTGAGCTACCAATGCTTGGTTCTTTGAACCAGTGAGAGTATCCAGCTATGTGAGGTGAGACTTCTCTTGTTTCAACCTATCACTACTTCAAATGAATGCATGGTAAATCACGTGCCCAAAGAATCCATGGTGGAATAGAAGGTAGAAGAGAATATTTGAAAGGAACCTCAAAGCCTAGATAGAATCAGGTATATACACTCGGTGTTTATCTTGGTCTTACCACAAACCTGTAACAATGATCTTAATGATTTGAATTTTATCAAGAAATCCTCAACAGATGGAAAAGAATCAGGTGCCAAGTCAATTCTGCCTCAATCTGAAGTTCCCTGAACTAATTAATGGTGGAAAGAAGATCATGAAACTTAGTCCATATAGCTCGACGAGTTAGACAAACCTCTAGGTGAAAAAGAAGACTATTTGTAACATGGAAGGATATCAAACCCATGGAATCATCCATTATGTTCCTGTGTTGTAGAACCTTAAAGGGTCTTGTCAAGAGAGGTTGAACCTCATCCAAACTGGACCATAACTACTTAGATGTGAGAAGTCTTGTCATATGTGCTTTCTAGGTATGATAATTGTGTGGTGTAAGATGATCACATGAAGAAGTATACGCCATGATGATTGTATTTTTGTAATGTGTTTAAAGAGAGAAGATTATGACTTATGATATAATAATACAAAAAGCAAGAAAAAGTACAGCCCCCACAACCGAAAAACCAAACCCTAGTACAATTTTGAAAGCTAGAAGGCTGAAAAAGAAAAAATAACTTCTGACAAATTTTTGATAAAATAAGCTGCAGTTGGATAGAGCATTCCAACACCTTTCCAACACCTACTTTTTTGCAAAAAACAAAGTTCGTTTCGAAAATATATGCCCCCAGAAGCGCCAAAAAGAAGTTCTAGCTTTGTCTGGCAATAAATATTGCAAAACTGCAAAACCTGAAAAAAAAAACGCCTCCAAAACTGGATCCGGCTTGGAAAGAGCTTTCCGATGATATATGGTTTGTTGAAAAACACCTCTGTTTACTCCCGATATCGCAAAAAAAACCCTACTAGGTTGAAAAGGGAACAAAAAAAGGAAGCCTTGGTGGCTCGCAGGTGGTCGCTGGGCAGAGGTGGCGACTGATGGTTAGAAAACCGCTGGCGGGGGGGGGGGCTAAAAGTGATGTGAAGACCACTGAAGAGTGCCAGCAGTTTGCAGACTGCTGCAGTCTATGAGCAATTAGTGTTACTACCACCATGGTTTTTTAATTTTTAATTTTTGATGAAATCCGTACAGTACGGCCTGTACGACCAAAAAATAATAAAAAAATTGGCTCTGAGATCCCTACACCAAAATATATCAAATTATATATCCAAATTCGTCCAATCAGGGTCCTAAATCCAATCATGAGGTTCTTTTTTTCCCAAATTGCTCCAAAAGCTAGGTGCCCCTCTATATCACAAAAAAAGCTAAATTTTCAAACCCTCACAGATCTAGGCTCGTGAATAAAAAATTGACAAACAAAAGGTCAATCTTGACTATTTGACACATGTCAGATTCAATGGTGAGGTCCAAATCAACCCAAATTGCACATAAGACCTTCTATAGGTAGAATCTCCCAATTAGAATAATAGGAAAGCCTCAGATCTGAAGCTCTGATACCATGTAAATGTTGTAGAATACAACCTCATAGAACTCAATGAACACCTGTATGCAAATAACCTTTCACAACAAATCAGATATTCACAAAACAATAAGATTGCTTTGAAAACCTAGAGCAAAATAATGCAATAATGATAATCAGACAATGAATTACAAAAGGGATCAATCCTTATAAAAGGAGATCAAACCTTAAAAGGGAAAACCCTAAAAGCAATTAATAATTAATAATAAATTAATTATTAATATTCCTAAGTTTAGCTTCCTAAATTTAGCTTAAGTGAAATAGAGAAAAAGGTGACTTAATTATTAAATCAATATGATTTAATTAATTAAGTATACTAATACCTTTTACTCTAATAGTCTCCAACAACCATCCACAAAGCATCCACCTAATTCAGAATAAAGCTAGCCAAAGAAGACCATAGGGTAGCCCGAGGGGTTCTAGCATTGGGCGCATAAACATTTATGAGGAACTATTTAATGTTTGATTTAAGGTCCTGCATCTTAACTATCAAGCAATTTTTACCTAAATGAATCAAAATACCCTCAAAAGGGGTTGGGTTCCATAGGGTAGCAATGCCCCCAGATGTTCCATCCACATCACTAGAAAGGAAAGTCATAGAGGCCTAGATTAAATTAGTAGCCTTAAGGAAGACATCATATCTCATTTTAGTTTCCTAAATCAAAAGTATATCTACTTTTTGTTCCATCAACGTACATCTTAGCATATGCAGTTTTAGAGGGCTATCCAAGCCCCTCACATTCTAGGATATTATTTTCATAAAATATTAAGCTCCAAAACTAGAACAAAGCATAGAATATACTCACCCTGAGTAGAGCCAACATCCTAGGCCTGGGATGAGATTAAGTTTTCTTCTTTTTGTTCTTAGAGAGACCATCCAAGGTTCTCTATTTTCCTTCTACAACCTCTCAATTTTCTTCCATCAACCTAGAATCCTTCTACATAGGTCTCCCTAATTTACCTTCCCCGCCTACATCTTATTTCTTCTTATTTTTATTCGTATTAGTTACCTCGGTCCACTCCTTGTCATTTCTTTCATCCTCTGAGAACCAAAAGTTTGATTTGGTAGTCAAGGGGGTGGAAGAAAACCCCAGTAGCTGCAAGTTTTCCTTGAGCTTCACAAAACCACCATTTCTTTTCATCTTCAAGGTCTTCATTTGATTCTCCAAATTAATATTTTCCTTATCTTGGGTGAGATCCCTTGCCTCATTTTCTTTTGTTTCCTTAGATTCCTCCACTTTAGTCGTAGTCACCATTTGGATAGGGTTGTGGCTCAAATCACTCACCATTTCCCCTTCCTCACAGGCAACATTCTGCATTTGACCAGGGCTCAAGTTATTGATAGGTAGCATGGATTTCAACCACTCGCATGGAACCCTTTGACGATGAGGCAGTGAGATCATCCATTTGTTTCTTCTTGTCTTGAGAAAGATTTTTCTCAATCTCATGGTTAGAAGGGCCAAGGATAGCGGCAAGATCCTGCTCCATGATATTATTAGGAGTTTTACTATTCTCCCCATCCAGATGATCCAAGACCATAGGGTGTTGCAACTTCAGCCTTGTCTGTTTCTTGCAAGCTAAGCTCAGATGTCCATATTTGTTACAGTTTTGACAGAAGGCTCTTGCATTTTCAAACTCGATAGGTTGGATCCAAGAGCCCAACCTAGAGAGGAGTGTCACCATGGTTAGAAGCACAAATTTGATGGCTACATTAACACAAATTTTGGCATAGAGTAACTTGGATTTATTTTGGGTGATGTGATCCATGACCAGAAACTTACCAAAAGAGTTTGCAATCCCCTTGAACACCCCCATATTCTAAAACTCCAAGGGGAGACTAGGGAACTAGATGCAGGTAGGAACTACTTAACCTAGATCCTTCCATGGGTCAATATTTGGCTTCCATTTACACAAGGATAGGAAATTGTTGCTCCCATAAGCCTAGGACCCATTTGTAAGGATGGCAACCATATCATCTTGATTGAAGAAATTGAAAATAAAAAGTTCAATTGTGTGAGATTTTGCCAAGATCAAGAGCTCAATGAAATGTACAAAATAGAGAGACAAAATATAGGAAAAGGATAAACTGTATTCTCATCAATAGATAAAAAATGGTCCTTACATACAATGAATATGAGCCTATATATATAGGCAAGGTTATATGGATATGTGAGCACACAAACATGACATGTGGCTCAATAAGAAACAAGGGTAGGTAGGAAATAGGTGTGGTAGGTAGGAGAAATAATAAAATATTCCACATGAGGTGGATCACCCACTGAAGGTGGAATTACCACTCCAGAATAAGTGGATATGATAGAGTAGTAACAAGATCACACCATAAAAGGTGGAATTTCTCCTACACACACTATCCCAATGTGGCACAAACACCCAAGTGTCTCATACCCAAACTACTATGAAATGCATTTCCTAAGTAAACTTAAGTAAGGTGTAATAATATCGAACATGAATAATTATTTACACCAACACCCCCCCTTAAGTGCAACTTAGAGGAATGCACTTAAGTCTACAATGCAACTAAGCAATGCAAGATGGGCCCCGGCTATGAGGCCATGTTAGGTACCCATGTACAAATGCAAATGCAATTTCCCATAAAGCGAGGAAAGAGAGAAAAACCCAATGGGAAAAAACCCTCCCCCAAAAGAGAGATAAAAGCTATACAAGAGAACTCTCATAGAAGCATGTGAGGAACAAAACCCCATGTGAGGAAAAAGTCTCCCCATATGAGAGAAGAAGAGAAGCTAGGAAGCCCCTCCTGAATGTAGAATCTGCACCAATGATACAAGCTCGATGATGTATGAAGAAATTGCTCCATGAACGTCAAACAACATTCCTCCCCTTAGGAAGAAACAAAACCAAAGGTGTATCCATGAAGTCTCCCCAATCATGAAGGGAAGATGTTTGAAAAACACTCATGATGAATGGAATCTCTGAAAACTGTTCAAGTGTCCCCATGTCGATGATGAAAGATACCCTCTCCAAAATGATGATTCTGGCACTTTATATGTAGTGCCTATACAATAGGCCACTTGAAAAAACTGGTAAGATGCAATTATGATTTTTTTTTACAATTGCCTCAATAGGATGAGAACTACAATGCAAAAGACCAGCAAGATAGATCTATGCAATACAAGTGCCAAATTGGCCAAAAAAGACTATATGTTGAAGGTAAAATTTGTACCCAAAATCACTGCAAACTGATAGCATATTATGAAAGTAGACAAACAATTATGCACTTTCAAAAAAATGACACCTAAAAAGGAGTTCGTATGAGCCCAAACGGAGTCCCGAAAGTTGCAGAAATGAGGATTAGATAGGTACAAACACCAAAAATTGAGAATTCTAAAAAATATGTCGCTCAAAATTAGAAAATAATTCCCCACAAGAAAGTACACAAAAAATTAGCCCATTTAAAAATAAAATTCACTAAAAAAGGAGCAAAAATGAGCAAGATATGGCCTTCCAAAGTTGGACTGCAAAATCGAAAAGCTCAATGGAGGGGGCCTACCAAATTTTTAAAAAATGTTGATGTAGCGCTGGCATCAGTAATTCACGAGCTTAAAATTGATGACCATATGACTATCAAAAACATGTCACACCCTTTGTCCAATCTTTATGGAAGATGACGTCATCCATATAAAAATGATGTTAGCAATCTCGTTGGCAAAAAGTATAGAATCTAGCCTGGCAGTCTGATTGGGCGTACGGTGGTTGATGGGGTTGTTCTTGCATGGCGATACACATCGATGATGTGTTCACTGACTGTGCAGAGGACAAGCTTGTCTGCGTGGCAGAGTCGTGGAGTTCACGTGGTAGGTCACCGATGAGCAAGGAGCTGATGACGGTGATCATCAGGAGATGCAGCTAGGAGATGCGATCGGGAGTACGGGTGGTAGGAAGTGACATGACGAAGAATGGCAATAAGGTCGGCACGGTCAACAGCAGGAAGAACAGTGTAGCACGGTGCCTGATAGGGGTTGTAGTCTGATAGGAGTAGGCGCTGGGGAAGGGGCAGTGGAGCCGGATGGGATAGAGGATGGTGGCGGTGGGAAGGTCTACCAAAAAAGTTGAAGTACGACAGCGACAAAGGTAGGTACGGTGGCGTGAAAAGGTGAAGACTGATGGCTGCTAGATTATGGGGGCTCTGCATAAAATTAATGCAATTGTACGATATCGAGTGGGGGCAAACTCCCCCCGGTAATATATAAAATTTTATTTTTTAAAATAAATGATTTACATCGCCCAAAAAATTTAAAAAACTGCAAATTATATTATGAAATATATATATATATATATTCTTTTTTTTTTTAAATTCGCAAAAAAAAAATCGTACAAATATAGCAGAATAGGCAAAAAACTTTCCCTCACCAAATGTAACCAACTTTATAGTCAAACTTTATTGAACCAACCACTCGGACTCAACGACGAGGTCGGATCTGGTCTAGGATGCCTCGAAGAGATGCTGCTCTTCATATCTACCTATTGATGCCGCAATAATGCCTCTCAAAGATGAATCAATGATACTCTAATGGCTCTGATACCATGTGACATTTTGCCAAAATCAAGAGCTCAATGAAATGTACAAAATAGAGAGACAAAATATAGGACAAGAATAAATTGTATTCTCATCAATAGATAAAAAATGGTCATTACATATAATGAATATGAGCCTGCATCTATAGGCAAGGCTGTATGGATATGTGAGCACACAAACATGACATGTGGCTCAATAAGAAACAAGGGTAGGTAGGATATAGGTGTGGTAGGTAGGAGAAACAATAAAATATTCCACATGAGGTGGATCACCCACTGAAGGTGGAATTATCACTCCATAATAAGTGGATATGATAAAGTAGTAACAAGATCACACCATAAAAGGTGGATTTTCTCCTATACACACTATACCAATGTGGCACAAACAACCAAGTGTTTCATACCCAAACTACTATGAAATGCATTTCCTAAGTAAACTTAATTAAGGTGTAATAATATCCAACATGAATAATTATTTACACCAACAAATTGACATGTCATTAATAGAAACGCTACCTTTTAGTTTCCACTTTGTTGCCACCCACTTCTTAACTTGGTCCAGAGAGGGGCAAAAAGCCAGAAACCTACCAACCAGGGAAAGGCTTAGCTCTACTATCGTTGTATTTAGCAACACATCTAGGATCTTCACTTGATTCTCTTTAACCACACATTCCAAGTTTGAGATACTGGGATGTCAAATGATTTCCCCTTATCATCAGGGCTCCCACCGAGGAGCTTGTCCATGAATTTGGTAGGTTCCACATCTACAAAACAATAATCATTATGATATTGAGGTGAAGGAGGGCGCTTGAACGATTCTACAACCAAAGGGTCCACGAAGGGAAAAGGACCGACAAGAGTCTCATGATTTAGGGTCCCTAGAGACAGGGAAGCTCGTAGAGGGGCCCCCATTGCAACGTTCATTGCAGACAGCACCGACTAGAGCAGGCGGAATGAGCTATAACTTGTATGTTATCTACAACACAAAGACATGGAGAACTATGTACACTAGCATATATGATTTTAAAAAATCTATATAAAATATGAATACCTTTATTCCACTCATATAAAATAATAATTTATATCCTTAATTAAATTCATAAACTATTTTAAGATATTAAAATATTGATAATATTTTGAAGCTTCATAAACCTCTATAGCATGATATTTAATTCTTAACTAATAATAAGCTTCAAATTTGTTTTTATATGAATGATGAGATGCATAAAATATTATAGTATTCTTAATGAAACATATGACAACGTTTTGAAATTTTTTAACCCTTATGATGGGCACCTTGACTCATAGACCTTCGCTTGTTAACATCATAAAGATATTTGCATTTTTATCAAAGACATGCTTGTTAAAACAAAATTATATTATAAATTGGTGCATTTCTGATTTTTTGATAGACTATATATCAACATTTACATATGTAGAAAAAACTGAACATTTTGGACACCGCATATTACTCATTTAAATCTTATTATGGATTTCTTTCCATTTTTAGTTACTTCTTAAGAACTGCAGCCTCTTTATAATTCCATTACAGAAACTAACAAACAACAGTATTTCATCTACTGAATATTTATCCTGTCACATCATACCTACTGCATCACACAAATTTTCGGAAAATACTGTTAGAAACTTTTTTAATTTTAAAATCTTTAAAACATCCTTTATTTCACTTGGAAAACTTAGATATAAATATAGATGACAGGAGGGCAGAATGTTGGTCTGCTGTCTTATTTTTCTATCGCAATTGTATATTGACAGATGTGAGCTGAGGTGATGTAAAGTTAGCAGAAGAGGTTGGAGCCTGGATCTACTCCCAATTTCTCACAGTAATTTTTGTAGTAACCTATACGCTTATTGACGATGTCTGGTCTCCCACCGTTACACTCGATGGCACCATTCACAGCTTGGATTGTAGCACCGAATCCCTATCCAGAGGTGATGGCGCTATGGCAGTTGCTCTGTTTCATCCAAAACCAAACTGCTATCTTGAATGAAATGGCGGCATCTTGCGCTACTTTCTCCGGCTCATTCAATCCGTCGAACCCAATGTCGTTTCCCGCTGGACCGTAGTTGAAGTTCCTGCAATACCCACTCAATCTCATTAGTTTGAAGTGGGAAAAAAGCGCAACATAGCAAAGTATAAAGCTCAAGCGAGAATCGATTAATTACCAGGATAGCTGGATGGGTCCCCGGCCGAAGTAGCCTTTGCCCGCAACACATGGATACTAAGTGTTGGTTTCATCGCAGTAATTTTTTGGATGCGCCATCGATCTCTTCAATGTAACAGAAAGCTGCAAAAGCATGACAATACTCATCAGTCATCACAAGTTATGCGAGATTTGAACAACAATATTGGTAGTCATTGAAATAGATGATTACGTACATCCAGTCTCGTGTGTGACATGGGCGAAGAAGGCAGCGAGTTCTCTCTTGGCGTCATCAGAAGATCCTGTGGTGCCGAAGCCAGAGTAGGCGTTGGCAGCCTGGATGAAGCCATCATATGTGTAGAAGCTCTTTCCAGCACAGGAGCTGTCTACAGCATTGAGAATGGCGTCAAAGAAATCCTTGCTGATGATGGAGGAGACAGCACCGCCAGTGGAGGGAGTGGAGGGAGTGGGGGTGGTGGTACATGGCCCTTCTTTGCAGCCAGTGCCGTAGTAATCATCTCCAGTACCGCAGTATCCCCACTTGCTGCAGCACAAATTGCTCGAACACCCACAATTCTATTTAGAAACACTCCCAAACAGAACAATAGCTCCCACTGCAAAAACCAACATCAACATTGCTTTTCTTTCACTCTCCATCTCTTCCTCTCTATTATACTTGGTTGCATTTGTATCTCTGAACCTCCCTCCTCTTGCCCGTATTTATAGATTGGCAAATACTTGTCCATAAATGTGCAGATGGAAGTAGTCATAACGCGTTTACGCGCTATCTCCCCGGCTTGAATTTGGACTTTTGGAGCGCATTCGGCTCTTTCATTTGACCAATTCTCTGCCAGAGGGTGTCCGTTTGTTTCGGGCTTCAAGAAGTCATTGAGTAAATGCTAATTTATTCTTCAATTTCTCATATTCACAGTCAAACTAACATCCTTTCTCTGTCTTTGATGTGCAACTCGTTACGCAGCCCTTTTTTTCTTTTTTTCTTTGACAAATAAAACGTTATGAAAACAAAGTCTCGTGTTGACCTTCGATATGGCTATGCGTACATTTATCCCAAATTAATGAACATGCAAACTGTGGCCTTTGTTTGACTCGGTTATATGTTTGACTCGGTTATATGCTTGACTTCTTTTATTTTAGATAGACTTCTATTTTATTTTAGATAGACTTTAATTAATATATAGGGATATTAAAGCAATTAATTAAATAATATTATAGAGAAAGCTATTAGACTAACTGAAAATAGCTGTATTATTGTGAGTTTATTTTATTATTTAAATTTTATTTTTCATTTTAACATATTAGAATAAAAGTGTAGAATCTAATTGCATCATGATTTATTTTTCGATCTTTATTGTTTAACTTTCAAGTTCTTTTGTTAGACACAATGAGTAATGGCTGTAATAACACATCCTAATTTTGATCTAAAATTATATAAAATTAAAGAATGTAGAATTGTTATCTTTGTTTGATTCAAATTCTATATTTTTGCCTTTAGTGTTATTTCATTTTGTATAGGTATTCTAAACATTTATTTTAAAGTTGAAATTATTAAATTATTATAGTAGAATTGTAATATTTTTTTTATTTTTAATCTTTGGTATTTTGTTGACATATTTATGAAATTAGTAATCATTCTTGCAAATAATGTTACATATATTTGTATGATTGATATTTTAGATCATCAAGAGAAAATCTTCCTCAATTTCAAAAACATCCAATTTCCTAATAATATTTCAACCCTTATTTTTTGAAAGATCGAATGGAGCACAGGTAAAATTTATTATATGAAATATTTTTCCCTCTTGTTTTAAGTTAAATTTTTTATGTTCCAACAATGTCATCGATTATGTAGTCTTCTTAAATGTATTATATTTACTAAATGCACTTGTATTAATAATACAAGTGTTTTTATTTATATTTCAAACTATTTTATGACTATACTAAACTAAGAATGCTTACAACCTTATAAAAATGGCATCCTCAACCTAACCAACTAAATTAATCTCCTTTTATTAATTTAATACATAGATAAGATAAGTAGTTGGCCAATTTTATGGCGACTTCTTCCCCATTTTTATTCCCTACTTCTTGACCTAAAATTTAGAATTCATAATAGCAATATGGGATGGGCCATTGACAGAAAGTGAGGATCTTTATATATTCCTTTATTATAATAATTACAAATACAACTTTATCACATAAAATTTAATAAGAATGATAATACAATTATAAAATATCTTGATGGGCCATTGATAGAAAGTGAGGATCTTTATATATTCCTTTATTATAATAATGACAAATACAACTTTATCACATTAAATTTAATAAGAATGATAATACAATTATAGAATATCTTGATGTCTATGATAAATTTCTTAATAATAATTAGAAGAGATATTTTTGGTTCTCTTGATAAATAAAACAAAAGTCCCATCTTGATTAGAAACTCCTTACATAATATTAAGTTTTAAAATTTTGAGATAATTTTATTTGATAAATGAAATAAAAAGCTTATTTTTTTTTTCAATATGTAAACATTTATCGTGAACATAAAAGCCATTCTCTTTATTTGACTCACTTTTATCTCTTGACTATATATAATGAAATATTTACTTTTTAAATTTACTTAATAAATTATACTAATATAATATTCACAAAAAAGTGGGGATAGTGAATCACACTCACCAAACCTAATAGGACCAAATTCTTTTAAAAAGACATGATTACATATAAATAGGGCCGATTGAGTAAAGTCTAAGAAACAAAAAAAACCAAAATGACTTGGAACCAGTGATGCCATGTCCTAGTAGAGAACTAAAAATTTTAATTTTGGTTTCTAGATAATCCACTAAAGGAAGATGGGGTGATATCCACAGATAGACCTTGTTAGGTTTGTAGTTTTGAAGTGTAGTATTTGAGTATTATTACCAGTACTGACACCAAGGCTTAAGAAACCTAACTTCAATTTTATAAAGCATATGGAAAGGTATAAAATCAATAATAAAAAAAAAAAATCTTGGCCTTGAGTAGAAATTTTTAATTTTATGCATAGACAAGAAAAAAAATTCTTAATGGAATATTCTAAAATCCTCATCTTAATCTTTTCTATGGTTATGTTGACATTTATCCAAATTTAATGAACATATAAATTGTTGTCTAAATGTTCAACTTGCTTTTATTTCATCTCTTCTCTCTATATATAATGAGTATTTGATCTTTAATTATATTTAATAAAGGATATTGATGTAATACTTAAAAAAAAGAAATAGTAATGATACACACCCACAAAGTCTAATGCGACCATGTTTATAACCAAAATTATTAAACATAGATAACACCAATTCCAATGAAATATAAGTAGTAAAAAAAAAGAGGAGGGGGTTGATAACTCAATGATGAATGGATAGAACTAACCCGGTACTGAGAGGGGGGGTGAATCAGTATAGACAAAAATACAGTCCTAAACCAGTTTGACAACAGACACTTCAAATGACTGGCAAATAGTGACATCGGTTTGAAACAGAGAGCAACTGGTAAAGCTAAGAATGACTAAGACAAGCATTAACTGGTTACTCACTTAGCTTTTCACTCAACTCAAGATTACACTACAATTTCACCCTTATGCATAAACAGGTAATCTATCATCAGATCATAATAATAGCTAGTTCAACATGTTTTATTGACAGGCATAAAACACAGAACCATCATATGCTTGACAGACAATAGCAAAGCATCACAAGATAAAAGCATCACACATGACACACATATTTTTCACGTGGAAACCCAACTGGGAAAAACCACAATGGGGATGAATACCCACAAGCTATTTTTGAACTCTTTAGAAGTCCACTCTGTTAGGAGCCTTGTCCGGTTAGAGACATTACACTAGGTTCTGCTAGGAACTGATCCTGTTAGGGATCACCCGATTAAGGGAAGGCTAGAATACCCAGTTAAGGGTTAAACCCTGTTAAAGGTTACCTTGTTAGAGGATTTCAAGAACTCAATAGCTAAAGGATTTCAAATTCAATAGCTTTGAATTACCCTATTAAAGGATTTACAGCAAGCCGGTTAAGGCTACCCTGTTAAGGGATTTTCCAACTGTTGAGGTGGTTAGAGATCAACAACTATTACAATGATCTGGTAACAACACTCAATGCCAATGCAGATCCACTCAATCTCCTCTTCACCTTTTGCACTTACACTCTGCAGGTATCACTTCTCTCCTTTTGGTCTGGCAAGAATCACGTATCCCTTCTCTTGGATACACACACACAACTTTTGCAAATTACCTCAGAAAGAGACACAACATCAACCTTATAGGAAAACAAATAGGTCGGTAGCATAAACCCTAAACCCTAAACCTGTTAGGTTAAGGAATTCAAATGGTTCAATCCTGATTGTTGAGCACATTGCATTAAATGCAATAGTTCTTGATCCAATCTCAAGACATTCTCCATCATCCATTTCCACCGGTTTTATGGTGGCTGATAACCCATCACACGTTATCACAATTTTACAGACTTCTCACATTCCTAAGGTAGATAGGAACAATCTCCTTCATGCAAGATCCTTCACGTGCACAAGGCTTACGTGACAACATGATCTATTCTTTGTTACCATGCTAACTCATCACATAAAGTCACCGGTTGAGCCACATAGGCTTGAAGCACTTAAATCGACAACCCTAAAGTTGAGACTACCAACCAGTAGTCATACAATACTTCCATGTGCCAGTTCTCATAACTATATGTTGGTTCATCATTAACAAACGCACTGTTTCACTTTGACACAAATACTGGTTCATAGTGTTCTACCGGTTCTCTCATATGCGGGTTCTCACTTCTTCAGCATATTGACATCAATGACAACATACAATGTCATTATGTCCTCATACCGGTTCACATAATACCAACAATCTCCCCCTTTGGCATTGATGGCAATAAACAAACATATCTTCTCCGCTTCACATCTTCTTCCCATTTTCTGCAGATATCTTCTCCCCCTTTGACAACAATACCAAAGTGGAGGCACAAGCTTCCATGTTCCATATATCTTTAGTTTACCTCCTGAAGGGGCAACACCCCTAATTCACCTCTTAAGTACATAAATGTAGCCTTTGGGAGAGGCTTGGTGAATATATTTGCTAATTGCTCCTGACTGGAAACATGTTCCAGTGCAATCTCTTTGTTCTGAACCATTTCCCTCAGGAAATGATACTTGAGTTCAAAATGCTTGGTTCTAGAGTGTAAAACCGGATTCTTTGAGATATTGATAGTACTTGTGTTATCACAAAATATACTTACCGGTTCAAATACAGGAACTTTGAAGCCATTTAATACATGCTTCATCCAGATTGTCTGACTGCAATTCATGAAAGCTACAACATACTCTGCTTCCGCTGTAGACTGAGAGATACAACTCTACTTCTTACTCATCCATGAGACCAATCTAACACTGACAAAGAATGCACCACCGTTTGTCCTTTTTTGGTCATCTATATTGCCTGCCCAATCAGCATCTGTGTATACTTTCAAGTTGAAATCCTTGCTATAAGGATACCACAATCCATAGTCAATAGTTCCCTTCAGATAACTAAGAATCCACTTGACTGCAACCAAGTGAGATTCTCTTGGGCTTTTCTAGGATCTTGCAGTAATGCCAAGTGCATGTGCAATATCCGGTCTGCTATGCACTACATAATGCAATTTACCAATCATTGATCGGTATTCCTTCTCATCAACCAATTCGGAGTCATCTTCTTTAGATAGTTTACAACCGGTCACCATCAGAGTACCAACCAGTTTGCTATCTTCCATGCCAAAGGTCTTCAACACCTCTTTGACATACTTGGACTAAGTGATAAAGATTCTATCCTTCATCTGCTGGATCTACAGTCTAATGAAGAATTTAATCTCCCCTATGAGTGACATTTCAAACTCTTTCTTCATCTCATCTACAAACTCATGACTCATCTTGTCATCTCCACCAAAGATAATGTCATCAACAAATACCTCACAGATCAGGATCTAATCTCCTTCAGACTTCAAGTAGATATTACTATCTTCACTTGTTCTCTCAAATCCAATCTTCACAAGATGGGAATGTAGATGTTCATACCATGCTCTAGGTGCCTGCTTTAGTCCATATAAGGCTTTATGTAGCCTACATACCATGTCACTATCTTCAGATAGGGCAAACCCATCTGGTTGCTCAATATACACCTCTTCTTCAAGTACACCATTTAGGAATGCAGATTTTACATCCATTTGATATACTTTGAAACCTTTAAAAGCTGCATATGCAAGAAGCATACGGACTCCTTCCAATATGGCTATGGGAGCAAAGGTTTCTCCATAGTCTTCTCCTTCTTCTTGAGCATATCCTTTGCACACTAATATTGCTTTGTTCCTAATCACTATGCCATCCTCATTCAGCTTATTTCTGAAAACCCATTTAGTACCAATGACATTTTTGTGCTCAGGTCTTTGTACCAAAGACCATGTACCATTTTTCTCTATCTGGTCAAGTTCCTCTTCCATTGCCTTGATCCAGTCTTCATCCTTATGTGCCTCTTTGAATGATTTAGGCTCAAATTCAGAGATCATACATGAGTTTTCTCTAACCTTTCTTCTTGTAAGGATTTCTGCATCCTTATCTCCTATGATCTTCTTAGGATCATGATTCAGCTTGACATACCGAGGAATGGTCTTGATAGATTCCTCTTGCTTTTCTTCTTCATCCTCATCTCCATCAGTATCAACATCTACATTTGTCGGTGTAGGAACATTGTTACTAGTACTCGGTTGGCTGTCAACTAGTTCCCAGAAGGTTGCAACCATTTCGTTTAGCGCTTGCTCACTGTCGGTTTCCTCAATTTTCTCAGAGGTTTCATCAACTCTTACATTGATGCTTTCCATAATTCTCTGAGTCCTATTGTTGAAACACTTGAGAGCTTTTCTCTTGGTGGAATATCTTAGGAATATTCCCTCATCACATTTCACATCAAATTTGCTCTGGTGTTCACTCCTCTTGATGTAAAATTTGCTACCAAACACTCTAAAGTAGCTAACCACAAGTGTCTTACCGGTCTAATTCTCATAAGGAGTTTTATCCTTACCTTTCTTGATGAGTACCTAGTTCATTGTGTAGACTACAGTGCTCACCGCTTCTCTCCAAAAGGTGTCAACTACCTTTCCTTGAATCAACATGGTTCTAGCTACTTCAACCATAGTCCGGTTATTCCTCTCTGCTAGGTCATTTTGCTGTGGAGTCCGGGGGCCAGACAATTGCCTCTTGATGCCATGTTCTTCATAGTAGTTGTTGAATTCACCAGAAGTGAATTCCCCTCCTTGATCAGTTCTCAGGCACTTGATCCTTTTACCACTTTCCTTCTCCACTAATGCTCTGAAAGCTTTGAACTTTACAAAGGCTTTAGACTTGTCTTTCAATAATGTGACCCACATCATTCTTGAGCAGTCATCAATGAGAATCATGAAGTACCTATCACCCTGCACACTTCTAGTTTTCATAGGACCACACAAATTAGTATGCACAAGGTCAAGCAAGTTGTCAGCAGTGAAAGATTTACCTTTAAAGGTTGAGGAAGACATTTTCCCCAATTGACACTCTCTGCACAAGGTATTATTCGGTTTGCTTAGCACCGGCAACCCTCTAACTGCCTTGATCTTACTAGCCTTCACAATGTTATCAAAGTTTACATGGCAGAGTCTCCTATGCCATATCTAGCTATCATCAAATTTAGCCATAAGACATGTGCTTATGTTTGCATTTAGCTGAAATAGTTTACCTTTGGTCTGCATGCTGGTGGCCAACAGTTCACCATTTTTTCCTTTGATTCTGCAAACTCCATTCTTGAATTCTACAGTGAGGCCACTGTCATTCAGCTGGGCAACACTCAGAAGGTTGTGTCTAAGACCATCAACCCAATACACATTGTTAGCACTACACTTTCCATTCAAAGAGATAAACCCTCTGCCTTTGACCATGCATGGTGCATCATTGCCAAAGCGAACCACACCACCATCATACTCCTCCAAGGATAGAAACTTGCTCTGGTCACCAGTCATATGGTGAGAACAACCACTGTCAATGATCCACTCATTGGAATTATCAAACCAAGAGACAAGAGCCTTCTTGTTTGACACATCTTCCTTAACAGCAAAAAACACAATATCTTCATTTTCTTCATCCTCTGATTCTTTATCTGTGACACCTTCATCAACTACCACAAAAAAGTTTATCTGGTTTCCTCCTTTGAATTTCTTGAACCTTTCCAGTTTGTCCTTGTTGTCTCCATTAGGACAGTTTACAACAATATGTCCTATCTGGTTACAAGAAAAGCATTTCAAAGGTAGCTTACCTATGTATTTGCCAATTCCTTTAGGAATTTTCCTAGAAAGGAGAGCTTCAAATGCCATCACAATTTCCTCATCATCCATTTCTCTGCCCTATCTTGGTTCACCACTAGTGCTAGCGTCTTTTCCTTTTCTAGATGGTACTGTAGAAGCTTTAAAAGTTGATTCAGTCTTTTGAACACTGCCATTGAAACTATTTAGCTCATAGGTTGTCAACTTTGCAATGATGGAGTCTAGGGATACCTTAGTCTTGTCTATTGATCTTAGCTCCTGAATAGCAGCAACCCTTATTGCATAGACCGGCAATAGGGATCTCAGGACTTTGCTTACCACACTGGAATCTTCTATTTTACCACCTACACTCTTGATATCTCCAACAATGGTTTTGATTCTTATTCCATACTGTTGAATGCTCTCACCTTCAACCATCCACATATCTTCAAACTTCCCTCTAAGGCTTTCTTCCTTAGCCTGTTTTACATGCTTATCACCGCCATAGATATTTTCAAGAGTATCCCATACCTCTTTGGGATTTACATTATCCTGAACATCAATAAACTCAATGTCAGATAAACTATGAATTAGGGCTTCCATAACTTGCCCATTCTCTTGCATCTCTCTCTTTTGGTCATCGGTGAGAGTACCGGTAGGAGCAACATAGCTCCAGTCTTGAGCACCCATGCTTCTGATGTATATCTTCATTCTGTCTTTCTATTTACTAAAATTTTCTCTGTTAAACTTTGGACCTTCCCTTTTCATCATTAGACTGGGATCTTTACCTCAAGTGGTTAAGCTTATAGCATAGAGGACTTGGAGGAGGCTCTGATACCAATTGATAACTCAATGATGAAAAGATAGTACTAACCCAATACTAAGAGGGGGGGTGAATCAGTATAGATAGAAATACAGTCCTAAACCGGTTTGACAGTAGACACTTCAAATAACTAGCAAACAGTGACACCAGTTCGAAACAGAGTGCAACCGGTAAAGCTAAGAATGACTGAGACAAGCATTAACTAGTTACTCACTTAGCTTTTCACTCAACTCAAGACTACACTACTATTTCACCCTTATGCATAAACAGGTAATCTATCATCAGATCATAATAACAGCTAGTTCAACATGTTTTATTGATAGGCATAAAACACAGAACCATCATATGCTTGACAGACAATAGCAAAGCATCACAAGATAAAAGCATCACACATGACACACATATTTTTCACGTGGAAACCCAATTGGGAAAAACTACGGTGGGGATGAATACCCAAAAGCTATTTTTGAACTCTTTAGAAGTCCACTCTGTTAGGAGCCTTGTCCGATTAGAGACATTACACTAGGTTCTGCTAGGAACCGATCCTGTTAGGGATCACCCGGTTAAGGGATGGCTAGAATACCCAGTTAAGGGTTAAACCCTATTAAAGGTTACCTTGTTAGAGGATTTCAAGAACTTAATAGCTAAAGGATTTCAAACTCAATAGCTTTGAATTACCCTGTTAAAGGATTTATAGCAAGCCAATTAAGGCTGCCCTATTAAGGGATTTTCCAACTATTGAGGTGGTTAGAGATCAACAGGTATTACACTGATCTGGTAATAGCACTCAATACCAATGCAGATCCACTCAAGCTCCTCTTCACCTTCTGCACTTACACTCTGCAGGTACCACTTCTCTCCTTTTGGTCTAGCAAGAATCACATATTCGTTCTCTTGGATATACACTCACAACTTTTGCCAACAACCTCAGAAAGAGACACAACATCGACCTTATAGGAAAATAGATAGGTTGGTAGCATAAACCCTAAACCCTAAACCTGTTAGGTTAAGGAATTCAAACGGTTCAATCTTGACCATTGAGCACACTGCATTAAATGCAGTAGTTCTTGATCCAATCTCAAGACATTCTCCATCATCCATTTCCACCAATTTTATGGTGATTGATAACCCATCACACGTTATCACCATTTTATAGACTTCTCACATTCCCGAGGTAGATAGGAACAATCTCTCTCATGCAAGATCCTTCACGCGCACAAGGCTTACGTGGCAACATGATCTGTTCTTTGTTACCATGCTAACTCATCACACAAAGTCACTAGTTGAGCCACACAGGCTTGAAGTACTTAAACTAGAAACCCTGAAGTTGAGACTACCAACCGGTAGTCATACAATACTTCCATGTGTCAGTTCTCATAACTATATGCCACTTCATCATGAACAAACGCACCACTTCACTTTGGCACAAATGTCGGTTCACAATGTTCTACAGGTTCTCTCATATACTGGTTCTCACTTCTTCAACATATTGACATCAATGACAACATACAATGTCATTATGTCCTCATACCGGTTCACATAATGCCAATAGGGGTTTGCATCATTAGGATCTCCCTAAAAATCTCTAGACATGTATTTGTCACTTGTATCCTAGCTAATAATTTGGGTGTTGTTTAGCATAGACATGAGAGATAGAAAACTATAGGTAGGGGACCATGCCATAATTATCCCAACTATGAGAAATACTTTCTTATTCTCTAAAAGAGTGGTTGGACTAGAGATGAGAAATATCCCTCTAAAACTCCTACATTCAACAAAACTATTAAGGAATATATTCTACAATGCAACATAATTTTGTATCTTTTAAAATTTATTTTTTCCTTAGAAAATATGATTATAAAACTATATTCTATTGCATATCACATTCTTTAGGAAAATAATAATATTTCTTAGCATTATTTTTTCTTCGGTAGGTATATATATAGAAAACAACCTAATTACTTTGAGACACCAAATTACAATGGTGGAGTAAGGAATACGCATTATAATTTAGTGCACTTACAATTATAAATTGAATATAAATTTAAAATTTTGTTGTAGATATAAATGAATCATTAGTTCTTCATAAATAATATAAAGAGAATAATATCAAATATGAATCACCGTGGGAGTTAGGTTTACTAAAGAGTAATCATTTTTGTTTTAAGTTACTAGAGAACTTTTTATTTTAAGTTAGTATTTATTGATTTATGAAATTGGTAATCCTTTTTCTGAATATCGTTAAATATATGTATCGTTAATATTTTGTAGACCTGAGAGGCCATACATTTCTTATGTTTAGAAACACCTTATTCCCTATTAACATATACGGTCAAATGTAATTCAAGTGTAGGAGAAGACATAATCTTGACCTCTCTTAAATTAAATATTTTTCCTTTTGAGTCAAAGAGATATTGTAATATGATTACCTTCCTTAGTTTACAAAGTCAAAAGTGTAGTGGTTTTAAGCCTTAGGGTTTAATTAGGGCTTTGCCTTGTTCATTTGCCACTGGCCTAGAAATCCTTGATCATAATAAGAGGCTAGTCTTTACAGGGTTCTAGGAAACTTAGCTTGAAAACACCAATGATTCAATTAGATAAGGATCTCTTGAAATGCATTCATGGCAGATTGATGATGCATTCTAATTGACAAAATAAAAGTTAAGGGATATATCCTTTATCAAAACAATTTGAAAGTTTTGACATGGGATTCAATACATAATTATAGTTGATACAAGGTCATCTTTGGCCCATAATTACATATAAATTTAAATCTTCATTTATTGAAGCAATAAGTAGGGAGAATTAAATAGGTGAAATCCACAAATTTTCAATCAAAAGCCCTTTTTAAATTTGTACCTCCTCTCCTATTAAGGTGCAATCAAGCTTAATCTTTTTGTTTTACTTTTAGGTACCAATGTTTAATTTACTTATTTCCTCTATTACAATAGTATTACTATCCTTAAATTATGGGGATGATATAAGTAACTCTAAGTTATCATCCTTTATTTCAATGAATTCAAACTCATCACCCAAATAATCACCTATGGTGGGAGACCTAAACATATTTCTGCTTATGGAAATTCGTAAGTAATTCATCATTAAGAGATAAAGATATTCATGATTAAAATACCTAAAAAATCTTGACACTTGAAGTACCTATGTGCTTATAGTAACCCTAACACCTATGAGAGGGCCACATAATTAGTGACATTATTGGTATATAGGATATTTAACTTAAAGTCAATAGGAAAAATAATATTTCATCCAAGAGAGATCAAGACTATGGGTTCCTCTATACATGTGTTACATTTGACCTTATATTTTAATAGGAAATTAGATATTTTTTAATTTAAAAATGGTTTTCTCTCTAGCTTCCAAAATACCAACCATACAATTATGTGCAATGTTTTTTTCAAGAAAATATACCAGATTCATAAATCTATAAATACCAACTAAATAGAAATCCAAAGAATTTTTCTTTTAATCCAACTATAATAATTTAACAATTTCATCAATAAAAGAACCATTTAAATCAAAATAGAGTAACATGAAAGCTAAAAATATAGAATCAAGTCAAACAAAGGCAACAATTTCATTCAAGAGAGATGAAGATTGTGTGTTCCTCTATACTTGTGTTACATTTCACCTTGTATTATGTTAATAGAAAATTAGATGTTTTTAAATTTTTAAAAAGTTTGCTTCTAACTTCCAAAATATTTAACTATACAAATATATGTAATGACATTCACAAAAATGAATATATGTAATGACATTCACAAAAATGATTATGAATTTTACTATACCAACTAAATAAAACTATAAAGATTTTTTTTATCCATCTATAATAATTTGACAATTTCAACTATAAAATAAGTATTTAAAACACCAACACAAAATACAATAACACGAAAGCTAAAAATATAGAGTCAATAGACAAACAAAGGCAACAATTTCTACATTCATTAATTTGGGATAAATGTCCACACAGCCTGCCATCTCGAAGATGAGCATTGAGTTTCAAAACACTTCGTTTGTTAAATCAAAGAGCTACGAAACGACCAACCTCCATATCTCAGAAGTCAAAAGATGTTATCTAATACATCACTTGAATGACCGAATCAAACAATGTGGCCCAAATTGGTGAAATGTAAGCACCAAATGCGCTCCCATCAACACCGTATGTCTTCAATCTGCACATTCATGGACAATCATTTGCAAATCTATAAATACGGGCAAGAGAAGGGAGGTTCAGATACACAAATGCAACCAAGTATAATAGAGAGGAAGAGATGGAGGGTGAAAGAAAAGCAATGTTATAACCATTTCTCTCTTGAAAAAATCACCAAAAAATTGTTTTTATTATTTTCTTTTAATTTCATTCTATATATTGAGACTATTGGAATTATGAATCTTGTGTTTGGATTTTAAAGTTTACATGGCAGAGTCTCCTATGCCATATCCAGCTATCATCAAATTTAGCCATAAGACATGTGCTTATGTTTGCATTCAGCTGAAATAGGTTACCTTTGGTCTGCATGCTGGTGGCCACCAATTCACCATTTTTTCCTTTGATTCTGCAAACTACATTCTTGAATTCTAGAGTGAGGCCACTATCATTCAGCTAGGCAACACTCAGAAGGTTGTGTCTAAGACCATCAACCCAATACACATTGTTAGCACTACTCTTTCCATTCAGAGAGATAGACCCTCTGCCTTTGACCATGCATGGTGCATCATTGCCAAAGCGAACCACACCACCATCATACTCCTCCAAGGATAGAAACTTGCTCCGGTCACCAGTCATATGGTGAGAACAACCACTGTCAATGATCCACTCATTGGAATTATCAAACCAAGAGACAAGAGCCTTCTTGTTTGACACATCTTCCTTAATAGCAAAAAACACAATATCTTCATTTTCTTCATCCTCTGATTCTTTATCTGTGACACCTTCATCAACTGCCACAAAAAAGTTTCTCTGGTTTCCTCCTTTGAATTTCTTGAACCTTTCCAGTTTGTCATTGTTGTCTCCATTAGGACAGTTTACAACAATATGTCCTATTCGGTTACAAGAAAAGCATTTCAAAGGTAGCTTACCTATGTATTTGCCAATTCCTTTAGGAATTTTCCTGGAAAGGAGAGCTTCAAATGCCATCACAATTTCCTCATCATCCATTTCTCTGCCCTGTCTTGGTTCACCACTAGTGCTAGCTTCTTTTCCTTTTCTAGATGGTACTGTAGAAGCTTTAAAAGTTGATTCAGTCTTTTGAACACTACCATTGAAACTATTTAGCTCATAGGTTGTCAACTTTGCAATGATGGAGTCTAGGGATACCTTAGTCTTGTCTATTGATCTTAGCTCCTGAATAGTAGCAACCCTTATTGCATAGACCGGCAATAGGGATCTCAGGACTTTTCTTACCACACTGGAATCTTCTATTTTACCACCTCCACTCTTGATATCTCCAACAATGGTTTTGATTCTTATTCCATACTGTTGAATGCTCTCACCTTCAACCATCCACATATCTTCAAACTTCCCTCTAAGGCTTTCTTCCTTAGCCTGTTTTACTTGCTCATCACCGCCATAGATATTTTCAAGAGTATCCCATACCTCTTTGGGATTTACATTATCCTGAACATCAATAAACTCAATGTCAAATAAACTATGAATTAGGGCTTCCATAACTTGCCCATTCTCTTGCATCTCTCTCTTTTGGTCATCGGTGAGAGTACCGGTAGGAGCAACATAGGCAGTCTCAACATAGCTCCAGTCTTGAGCACCCATGCTTCTGATGTATATCTTCATTCTGTCTTTCTATTTACTAAAATTTTCTCTGTTAAACTTTGGACCTTCCCTCTTCATCATTAGACTGGGATCTTTACCTCAAGTGGTTAAGCTTATAGCATAGAGGACTTGGAGGAGGCTCTGATACCAATTGATAACTCAATGATGAACAGATAGTACTAACCCAATACTAAGAGGGGGGGTGAATCAATACAGATAGAAATACAGTCCTAAACCGGTTTGACAGTAGACACTTCAAATAACAGGCAAACAGTGACACTAGTTTGAAATAGAGTGCAACCGGTAAAGCTAAGAATGACTGAGACAAGCATTAACTAGTTACTCACTTAGCTTTTCACTCAACTCAAGACTACACTACTATTTCACCCTTATGCATAAACAGGTAATCTATCATCAGATCATAATAACAGCTAGTTCAACATGTTTTATTGATAGGCATAAAACACAGAACCATCATATGCTTGACAGACAATAGCAAAGCATCACAAGATAAAAGCATCACACATGACACACATATTTTTCACGTGGAAACCCAATTGGGAAAAACCACGGTGGGGATGAATACCCAAAAGCTATTTTTGAACTTTTTAGAAGTCCACTCTGTTAGGAGCCTTGTCCGGTTAGAGACATTACACTAGGTTCTGCTAGGAACCGATCTTGTTAGGGATCACCCGGTTAAGGGATGGCTAGAATACCCAGTTAAGGGTTAAACCCTATTAAAGGTTACCTTCTTAGAGGATTTCAAGAACTTAATAGCTAAAGGATTTCAAACTCAATAGCTTTGAATTACCCTATTAAAGGATTTATAGGAAGCCAATTAAGGGTACCCTGTTAAGGGATTTTCCAACTGTTGAGGTGGTTAGAGATCAACAGGTATTACAATGATCTGGTAACAGCACTCAATACCAATGCAGATCCTCTCAAGCTCCTCTTCACCTTCTGCACTTACACTCTGCAGGTACCACTTCTCTCCTTTTGGTCTAGCAAGAATCACATATTCGTTCTCTTGGATATACACACCCAACTTTTGCCAACAACCTCAGAAAGAGACACAACATCGACCTTATAGGAAAATAGATAGGTTGGTAGAATAAACCCTAAACCCTAAACCTGTTAGGTTAAGGAATTCAAACGGTTCAATCCTGACCATTGAGCACACTGCATTAAATGCAGTAGTTCTTGATCCAATCTCAAGACATTCTCCATCATCCATTTCCACCAATTTCATGGTGACTGATAACCCATCACACGTTATCACCATTTTACAGACTTCTCACATTCCCGAGGTAGATAGGAACAATCTCTCTCATGCAAGATCCTTCACGTGTACAAGGCTTACGTGGCAACATGATCTGTTCTTTGTTACCATGCTAACTCATCACACAAAGTCACTGGTTGAGCCACACAGGCTTGAAGCACTTAAACTGGAAACCCTGAAGTTGAGACTACCAACCGGTAGTCATACAATACTTCCATGTGTCAGTTCTCATAACTATATGCCACTTCATCATGAACAAACGCACCACTTCACTTTGGCACAAATGTCGGTTCACAATGTTCTAAAGGTTCTCTCATATGCCGGTTCTCACTTCTTCAGCATATTGACATCAATGACAACATACAATGTCATTATGTCCTCATACCGGTTCACATAATGCCAATAGGGGTTTGCATCATTAGGATCTCCCTAAAAATCTCTAGACATGTATTTGTCACTTGTATCCTAGCTAATAATTTGGGTGTTGTTCAGCATAGACATGAGAGATAGAAAACTATAGGTAGGGGACCATGCCATAATTATCCCAACTATGAGAAATACTTTCTTATTCTCTAAAAGAGTGGTTGGACTAAAGATGAGAAATATCCCTCTAAAACTTCTACATTCAACAAAACTATTAAGGAATATATTCTACAATGCAACATAATTTTGTATCTTTTAAAATTTATTTTTTCCTTAGAAAATATGATTATAAAACTATATTCTATTGCATATCACATTCTTTAGGAAAATAATAATATTTCTTAGCATTATTTTTTCTTCGGTAGGTATATATATAGAAAACAACCTAATTACTTTGAGACACCAAATTACAATGGTGGAGTAAGGAATACGCATTATAATTTAGTGCACTTACAATTATAAATTGAATATAAATTTAAAATTTTGTTGTAGATATAAATGAATCATTAGTTCTTCACAGACAATATAAAGAGAATAATATCAAATATGAATCACCGTGGGAGTTAGGTTTACTAAAGAGTGATCATTTTTGTTTTAAGTTACTAGAGAACTTTTTATTTTAAGTTAGTATTTATTGATTTATGAAATTGGTAATCCTTTTTCTGAATATCGTTAAATATATGTATCGTTAATATTTTGTAGCCCTGAGAGGCCATACATTTCTTATGTTTAGAAACACCTTATTCCCTATTAACATATACGGTCAAATGTAATTCAAGTGTAGGAGAAGACATAATCTTGACCTCTCTTAAATTAAATATTTTTCCTTTTGAGTCAAAGAGATATTGTAATACGATTACCTTCCTTAGTTTACAAAGTTAAAAGTGTAGTGGTTTTAAGCCTTAGGGTTTAATTAGGGTTTTGCCTTGTTCATTGGCCACTGGCCTAGAAATCCTTGATCATAAGAAGAGGCTAGTCTTTATAGGGTTCTAGGAAACTTAGCTTGAAAACACCAATGATTCAATTAGATAAGGATCTCTTGAAATGCATTCATGGCAGATTGATGATGCATTCTAATCGACAAAATAAAAGTTAAGGGATATATCCTTTATCAAAACAATTTGAAAGTTTTGACATGGGATTCAATACATAATTATAGTTGATACAAGGTCATCTTTGGCCCATAATTACATATAAATTTAAATCTTCATTTATTGAAGCAATAAGTAGGGAAAATTAAATAGGTGAAATCCACAAATTTTCAATCAAAAGCCCTTTTTAAATTTGTACCTCCTCTCCTATTAAGGTGCAATCAAGCTTAATCTTTTTGTTTTACTTTTAGGTACCAATGTTTAATTTACTTATTTCCTCTATTACAATAGTATTACTATCCTTAAATTATGGGGATGATATAGGTAACTCTAAGTTATCATCCTTCATTTCAATGAATTCAAACTCATCACCCAAATAATCACCTATGGTGGGAGACCTAAACATATTTCTGCTTATGGAAATTCGTAAGTAATTCATCATTAAGAGATAAAGATATTCATGATTAAAATACCTAAAAAATCTTGACACTTGAAGTACCTATGTGCTTATAGTAACCCTAACACCTATGAGAGGGCCACATAATTAGTGACATTATTGGTATATAGGATATTTAACTTAAAGTCAATAGGAAAAATAATATTTCATTCAAGAGAGATCAAGACTATGGGTTCCTCTATACATGTGTTACATTTGACCTTATATTTTAATAGGAAATTAGATATTTTTTAATTTAAAAATGGTTTTCTCTCTAGCTTCCAAAATACCAACCATACAATTATGTGCAATGTTTTTTTCAAGAAAATATACCAGATTCATAAATCTATAAATACCAACTAAATAGAAATCCAAAGAATTTTTCTTTTAATCCAACTATAATAATTTAACAATTTCATCAATAAAAGAACCATTTAAATCAAAATAGAGTAACATGAAAGCTAAAAATATAGAATCAAGTCAAACAAAGGCAACAATTTCATTCAAGAGAGATGAAGATTGTGTGTTCCTCTATACTTGTGTTACATTTCACCTTGTATTATGTTAATAGAAAATTAGATGTTTTTAAATTTTTAAAAAGTTTGCTTCTAACTTCCAAAATATTTAACTATACAAATATATGTAATGACATTCACAAAAATGAATATATGTAATGACATTCACAAAAATGATTATGAATTTTACTATACCAACTAAATAAAACTATAAAGATTTTTTTAATCCATCTATAATAATTTGACAATTTCAACTATAAAATAAGTATTTAAAACACCAACACAAAATACAATAACACGAAAGCTAAAAATATAGAGTCAAAAGACAAACAAAGGCAACAATTTCTACATTCATTAATTTGGGATAAATGTCCACACAGCCTGCCATCTCGAAGATGAGCATTGAGTTTCAAAACACTTCGTTTGTTAAATCAAAGAGCTACGAAACGACCAACCTCCATATCTCAGAAGTCAAAAGATGTTATCTAATACATCACTTGAACGACCGAATCAAACAATGTGGCCCAAATTGGCGAAATGTAAGCACCAAATGCGCTCCCATCAACACCGTATGTCTTCAATCTGCACATTCATGGACAATCATTTGCAAATCTATAAATACGGGCAAGAGGAGGGAGGTTCAGATACACAAATGCAACCAAGTATAATAGAGAGGAAGAGATGGAGGGTGAAAGAAAAGCAATGTTATAACCATTTCTCTCTTGAAAAAATGGGAGGATGATTAGGATTGATATGATTAAGTGGGTGGTGTGGAGGATTATACTTAATGTAAATGGGAGGATGATTAGTTATTTTAGTTTCTATATAAGCTAAGGGATTTAGTTTTATGGATTAGGATGTAGAAGGGTTGATGGATGGATAGATGGGTGGCGATATACATAATTGAATAGGTGGTTTGATTGTTTAGGATTTATATGATTTGAGGGATATTTTAAGATTCTTATTGTAGTAGTTTACAATTAATGAAAGGTAATAAAATTTGTAAGTTTAGTATGTCCAAATATTTGGACAAATAGATTAGTTAGTTTGAGATCTTTGAAATGTAATTGATTATTGATATAAAGATATGTCACCTCTTGTCAAAGGTTGTTAGAGTATACGTGAGGCAATTTAAGTTGGCAATGTTTTCAATAATTAATGGCTAATTCTATTGCTTAGAATTTATAATTTTTCATATAGATAAGATAAAAAATTAAGTGAAAAACATAGAAGTAGTATTATAATGGTTATAATTTTTTTTTAATAAATGTTCTTCGATTTAATATGTTATGTTATTAGAAATGGAATTGAGTGCAGTAACATCTGAAACCATAGATGGTGGAGAAGATGGGGAAGGAGATGATGATGGTGGTGGGGATAATCTAGATGATGGTGTAGATTCTCTTGTGGTTGCCTTTTTTATTCTTCACTAGATGGGTTGGGTTTTACTATCTATCGTGTTCACGAGCTTTACAACTATATTTAGATTATGTTCTCTTAGCATCTCCTTAGACGTTGTTTTGCATTATAGGTTATCCTTAGCTACCCATTTTCATGTATTCATTCTTTGGTAGATGGATTTCTCTATGTGGCCTTTCTCCTTGATAGGTTGGAGAGTTTTCTACTCAATAGCGATTGGGTTCTCTTGGATGTGTGTAATAACCCACCAAAATTAACCCAACAAAATTGAGTATATTTTTTTTTTTTTTTTTCTTTTCTTTTATTATGTTTCATTCAATTGCATACTCTGGGCATCCATCCAAATAGGATTGGGCAATCATCCATTCGGGATGAGCTTCTAACCATACGGGTTAGGCAATTGTCCATACGGGACGTAAATTCCATCTATCCAATACGGGATAGGCATCTACCCATACGGGGTAGGCATCTATCCAAACGGGATAGGAGATGCTTTGGCCAGAGACTTAGACTCATCGGGACCATTCGGGTCCTGAGCCACTCACTAAGTACTACATTCTTCTAACAAGAATGCACCGAGGTCGTCGTCCTTAGGAGTAATAAGAAAAATAACACAAGCTTGAATTCCGCCTCGGAATTTGGCTTAAAGCCTCGGGAAGTCAAGCGAATCCATACGGGATTCCTTCCGAGTATGCATTGAATTAAGTTTGATTATCTTATCTTTCAATTAGGATTCTTACTCAACCAAGCCTAGACCCCACCCACGAACGCCTGAGTACGAGGGACAACTCCGTCCCAAGACTGCCTACATACCCACTTCGGCGTGGGATCAAGGCGTAAAGTATGTAGTTCTATCTTCTAATCTATGGTTTGATGTAAACTGATTTTTGTGGGTACGCAACCCTTTCTAGGGTCAGTGTCCCAGACAGTTTCTCTGCGGTTGCTACCCACGAAGGTAGCACTTAAGCGAAGGCTCAAGATGGCCTATTGCTTGTGGCCTAAACAAAATAACTAGAACCTAATTCTTATCATGAGCGTCACCCAATTTCAATCACCAATATCCCTTCGAGGTGAATAAATAAATAAATAAATAAAGTAAATTTCACGAGAGCTCTTAACTTGACCATCCCTAAGAGGGTTTACTATGGTTTATCTCAACGGATGTGGAATTCAATTGAAAGTTATCTTATTAAATTATCGATCCAAGAGGGATTACCCACCCCTTGGATTTTTAACTTCCAAATGTCCCTTATTACTCCCCGACGATTTATAGGGACGATGCCACAGACGTCGTTAGTGCAGCTTTATTAGGCGTTAAGTGCAGTAGTTCAACACGACGGCATTACCCGTAAGCGTGACCCAGAGGCACCGTATATACCGAACGCTGCTAGTTTTAGTTTTCCAACTCCATTTGTTTAGTTTTCTAAACTAACATCATACTTGAATATAATTATGAAATGGATGTACATAATTTAAACCTTAAATACTATTTGAACAAAGAATATCATTATTCTACAATTAATTGGATTAATACATGTATTGGCATGGTAATGATAATTGCGAACTTACGAGTAATTGCATGAAAAATACGAATTAATCATAATGCAATGCAAAAGTAACGTCATTTATATTCAAAATGCAGAAATGTTTTCTCTATCGCAAGACTTAATTAGTTATAAGGTTACAAATTTCTCATGAGTGACCAAATTGAATAATAATGAGACTTTACTTATCTCCAAAAATTATGGGTCAAATAATCCATTCATTTCTCTAAGGAATTGAAATAATACATTGAATTCAACTCTTGTTAATTTTAAGGAAATTAAATTTAACTAAACAAATGTACATGAAAAAGAAATTAATTTAATTTTAATTTAAAACGATACACAAAAATACTTAAATGTTAAATCGAATGTTAAAACTTCCATCGAAAATTCCTACGGCAATCTCGTTTTATTAATATATATATAAAACCAGGGGGTGGGGACCACGGGTCCCGTCACTCCCTGCGGTCCTGCATATGCAGGCCCGTAGGGGTTGGCGGGGCCACGTGGTCCCCTCCACTCCCCTGCGGCCACTTGTAGTGACCGCAGGGTAGTGGGGGGTACCACTAACCCTGCCAGTTTTCGGTAACGCCGCTCCGCGTACATGCGGTTATTTTCGGGTCTGTGCGTACGTGCGGATATTTTTGGGGTCTGTGCCGAATGCACTGATTGATAATGCAACATTAATATTTGTAAATTGACATTAGGATTATAAATATAAATATATATATATATATATATATATATATATATATATATATATATATATATATATATATATATATATATATATATATATATATATATATGGTTTCAAATTCTTTACAAAGGATAATTTTTATTTAAGAAGGTAAGAACAGGTAAAATAACTGAGCATTTCTTGGTTTGCCTCTTTACAGAAACCAGACTTTTAATGTATATATATATATTTTTATCTGAATCACAGAGAGAGAGAGAAAGATTTATCCAGCCATTACAGGAAGGGAGTTGTTCTCAGACTTCTCAGGAAATTGGTTTGTTTCCAGGGTTATTCTCAGAGTCCAGGAGGATTTATTCGACTGGTAATTTCAGTGAGCTCTTTGTTCAATCCACAGAGAGTTTCAAAAAGAAAATAATAATAAGAATACTCCTTAAATGAGATTTGGATAACAATAACCAGAGAGATGAAAGATGGTTCTTCTTAGCAAGAATCAAAAAGAATAAGAGGAACAATTTAAATCTGGATCTAGATTTAATATTACATTATTATTTTTTTTTTTAAAAAACAGTGAATCTAATTCTTTGTCAAGCAAATTTAATCTACTTCCTTATCAAGAATCTGAAACTAATAATCAACAATTTGTTCTATTCTACTCCAAAATTTAAAACTAAATTTTATCAAAGTTTGAAACAATGAATCAACAAATTTATTTTTCTTTCTATCAAACATTTTAATCTACTCCAAATCTGAACTAAATTTTATCAAAATCTGAATAATGAATCAACAATTTATTTTCCAAAATCAAGAATCCAAACAATGAATAAACAATTTAAAACATTTTAATCTAATTCTTATCAAAGTCTGAAACTAATTTCACGAATGAATTTCTTTTCCATAAAATAATCTAATCTAATCTACAACAAGAACAAGATGCACAAACTAAGCTTGAAGGAACCTGGATGCTTGCAAAAATGGTGTAGAGTCTTCCTTGATCCTCCAAATTGAAGAGAAATCCTCCCAACAAAACCTTGGCTGCAAATGAAAAATGGACTACAAAGGAGAAATTGCAGAATTTTCTTATGGAATAGCTAGCTTTTCTTTTGAAACTTGTACCTATTTTATAAAGCAAATTTCAATTTCCCACTACCTAATTTTAAATTAAAAAAAATGAGATTCTCTCCCAATTTGGCCTCCATGCAAATTAATTGGGCTTAGTGGGAGGAGTTACATGCAAGGAGGTGGAGAAGCCTCTAGAAGCTTCTTATTCCTCCTACAACATGTGCCTTAATGTGAGGGAAATTAAGTAACTAATTTAAAATATATATGCATTTTCCATGTGTGTGGGGTTTATTATTATTATTATTATTTTTTTTTTATTCCCTTACAATATTCATTCAATAATTCATCCAAAGAATATAAGTAGAGTTTTGTAATTTAAAACAAAAAAAGGGTGATAAAGGAGGGTTGTGACATCCTCCCCCCCTTAATCTGTGCATCGTCCCGATGCACTTATTAAATGCATTCAAAAGAGTTTATAGTTCATGTTCAAAATAAAAAGGGAAATAGCTGCTGCATCTCCTTAGTATCCTCCCAGGTGGCATTCTTCTCGTCGTACTGGTCCCATTGCACTTTGCACTGATCAACCTCTCTGTTGCGCAACTGGCACTGGCGCCTCTCCAAGATTCTGAATGGCTCTATCATTATTCCCCCCATTTCTTGGACCTGCAAGGCATCTCAATTCAAAATGTGTTTCTCATCAGGTACATATTTCTTAAGAAGAGATACATGGAAGACATCATGGATTCGGCTCAATTGGGGAGGCAAGGCCAACCGATAAGCAACTGGATTAATTCTTCCCAATATTTCAAAGGGTCCGACATAACGAGGTGCAAGCTTAGTCTTTTTCCCAAATCTTATGGAACTCTTGTGTGGCCTAACCCTTAGGAAGACTTTCTCTCCTACTTCAAACTCCCTTGGTGTTCTGTTTTTATCTGCATAACTCTTCTGCCTATCCGAGGCTTCCTTCAACCTTTGCCTAATTTCCTTAGTTTTCCTTTCCATTTCTCTCAACATATCTGGCCCAATAATCACTCTATCTTCAAGACTATCCCAACTCAAAGGTGTTCGACATGGTCTACCATACAAAGCTTCAAAAGGTGCCATTCCCAAAGATGTTTGATATGTATTATTGTAGGCAAACTCTACCAAAGGTAGGTACTCTTCCCATTTTCTCTGTTGGTCCATGCAGTACATACGAAGCAGGTCTTCCATAATCTGATTTGTCCTTTCTGTCTGACCGTCGGTTTCAGGGTGGTATGCGGTGCTAAAATTTAGTTGAGTCCCTAGAGCTGATTGAAGAGTGGTCCAAAACCTGGAAGTGAATCTTGCATCTCTGTCTGATATGATTTTCTCTGGTACTCCGTGCAACCTAACTATCTCCTTAATGAAACGTCTAGCCAAGGTGGGTGCATCATCTGTCAGATTTCCTGGTATAAAGTGTGCCACCTTAGTGAGCTTGTCAATTACCACCATTATTGCATCATGCCTAGAAGGTGACATGGGTAGCCCTTGTACAAAATCCATACTAATAACTTGCCACTTATGTTGGGGTACATCGTGCGATTGTAACAATCCAGCTGGGTGCCTATGTTCTGCCTTTACTCTTTGACACTCCAAACATTTGGCTACATACTTGACAATATCGTTCTTCGACCCTTGCCAAAAGTATAACTTCTTTAGATCTGCATAAAGTTTGTTAACTCCTGGGTGGCCTGAATAAGGGGCATTGTGAGCCTCCGATAAAACTACTTCCCTTAAATTCCCTGAATTAGGAACATAGATTCTGTTATTGTATCTGAGTAGCCCATCTTCATCAAATGTGTACCCTTCAACCTTAGGGTCGGTCGGGTTGTGTCTTATAGTTAATTTGACTTGCTCATACCATGGGTCATGTCCTTGTTCATCCATTACTTGCTTTTTGAAAGAGGTTTTGAAGGTTGCTATAGTCATCAAGTGTCTTCTCCTACTTAAGGCATCTGCCACCCTATTTTCTTTCCCCTTAATATATTCGATCTCAAAGTCATATTCACTTAAGAACTCTAGCCACCTTCTTTGTCTGGCATTTAAGTGAGGTTGGGTAAAGATGTATTTTAGCCCTTGGTTGTCCGACTTAAGCTCAAAGGGCTTCCCTAGTAAGAAATGTCTCCACTTTTGCAGGGCATGCACAATTGCTGCCAACTCTAAGTCGTGGGGTGCATAATTGACTTCATGAGTCTTTAGCTTCCTAGATTCATAAGCCACTACCCCTTCATCTTGGACAAGTACCCCTCCTAACCCTTCAGTAGAAGCATCTGTTACAACTGTGAAGTGTCCATTTGGGTCTGGTACCTTTAGAATGGGTGCTGAAGTTAGTTTTCCCTTCAAGATTTGAAATGCCTTATCACTTTGCTCGGTCCATACAAACCTTTTGCCCTTCCGTTGCAACGAGGTGATGGGATTTGCTATCTTAGAGAATCCTTCCACAAACCTCCTATAGTAACCTGCTAGCCCCATAAAGCTTCTTACCTCTGAAACATTCTTAGGGATTGGCCATTCTACTATCGCCTTTATTTTATCTGGGTCGACTACTATTCCTTCCTTTGATATTATATGCCCAAGATAGTGAATCTTTTCCTCAAAGAAGGCGCATTTGGACAATTTTCCATATAACTTATGTTCTCTCAATCTTTGCAAAACAATCTGTAGGTGCGCTAAATGTTCCTCTTCATTTCTAGAATAAATCAAAATGTCATCCAAGAATACCAAAACAAACTTATCCAAGTAGTCATGGAATACACTATTCATCAGGTTCATGAATGCAGCTGGGGCATTAGTTACTCCAAAAGGAACTACTGTGAATTCATAGTGTCCATATCTCGTCCTGAAAGCTGTCTTTGGAATGTCTTCTTCCTTAATTCTGAGTTGATGGTACCCTGACCGAAGATCTATCTTGGAGAAAACTGCCGCTCCTTTCATTTGGTCAAAAAGGTCCTCTATGCGAGGTAAGGGATACCTATTCTTTATGGTAACTTTGTTCAACATCCTATAGTCGATGCATAGCCTTAAGGTTCCATCCTTCTTCTTAACAAATAAAACTGGCGCTCCCCATGGTGATACACTTGGCCTTATTAATCCCTTAGCTAAGAGTTCCTCTAATTGCATTTTGAGCTCTTGTAATTCGGTTGTGTTCATCCGGTAAGGTGCCTTTGATACTGGTTCAGCTCCTGGGAGTACTTCGATAGAAAAGTCAAACCTTCTCTTAGGGGGTAAACCGGGTAGTTCTTCTGGAAAAACATCCCTAAACTCTTTTAAGAAAGGGGTATTTTCAAATGTTGGTGTATTTTCCTCCTTCCCTTCATCAATTTCGACCATAAAGATTTGTCCTCCTCTTCTCCTTTCCTTCTTTAATTGCATTGCTGAGATAGTTTCTACATTAATGGGTTTAAACTTTTCTTGGATTTTGACCCTTTTCCCCCCATCATCCAAACATTCAACAATTTTGCTATAACAATCTACATTAGCTTGATGGTCTGCTAACCAACTCATTCCCATAATTACATCATATAATCCTAAGGGTGCCACATAGAGATCTACCCTTGTTTCGAACTCAGGGAATTGTACCTTTGCCCTTGGTAAACACTTAGTTACTTCTCTAGTTGCCTTATCCCCATATTGAACCGTCCATGATGACTCCATTTGATTAACTTTAAATGCATATTTGTTCACTAATTCAGGTGAGATGAAACATTCAGATGATCCAGTGTCAATTAGAATTGATATTGGTTGTTCAAATAGTGTACCTGTAGTTTCCACGGGAACATTCTGGTATCTTCTTCTTTGGTTCCTAACTGCTGCATGAATCCTCTGTTGGGGCCCTTGTTGGGGTTGATTGGCTCTAATTTGTCCTTGCATCCTGGGGCAGTCTCTAGCAAAATGATTTTCCCCGCACATAAAGCATCCGCCTGGAGGACCTCTCCTACCTTGATTTCTAGGGGGATCATTCCTTGTTTCATTTCCCCTGGGTGGATAAGTTATCCTGTTCTGCTGGTCATTCCTGTTATAGTTGCCTCTGTTATCATTGCCCCTGTTATTATTGCCCCTGTTATCATTGCCCCTATTATTGTTGCCCCTGTTATTATCATTTCCATTCCTCTGATATTGATTAGGCGGTGGTCTCCTTTCGGAAGAGTTATTCCTTTGACCCTTGTTGAAATTAGTGTTTCCATTGAATTCTTGCTTCCTTTTAAATGAGTGGTTCCCATTATAGTTTCGTCCTGCTAGTGTTTGAATCTTCCTCTCTTGCCTTAGAGACTTTTCAAGAACTTCATTCATGTTTCTGGGTCCATGCATATCAACCTCTGCCCCTATGTTGGTATTCAACCCCAAAATGAACTTCCTTGCTTGGCCTTCTTCATCCCTTTGGTACATAGGCACATACTTAAGCAACTTGGCGAATTTATCCCAATATTGTTGAACGGATAGGGACCCTTGACGTAGGTTATGGAATTCTGTCACTTTCTCATCAAAGAACAATTGAGGAAGCCACCTATCTCGAAAATGGTGAACAAATTGATCCCATGTGATTGTATCCCTGTTATACCCATTTTGTTCCTTGGTGTTGGTCCACCAACTAGCCGCCTCCCCTGTGAGTTGATAGGAGCCCCATAAAGCCTTAGTTGTTTCGCTGAAATCTCTTAGCTCAAAATATTTCTCCATTTCATTTAGCCAATTCTCAGCCCCTTCACCAATCTGCCTCCCATCGAACTTAGGAGGGGTGATTTTCTTCAAATCCTTGGAGAGTTCTAATATGTTATTTTCCTTTCCATTACCCATCACATTTCCTTGATTGCTACCAGGGTTTCCATTCTCGGTACCACTTCTATTCTCATAGTCATTCTGCCTTTCCCTAAGGTCCTGCAGTGATTGTTCCAGGAAGTTGATTTTATCTCTTTGTTCGGTTAGAAGGTCGATTATAGCTTGGACCCCATCTCCATTATTACCTAGGTTGTGTCGATCCTCTTCATGATCTTCCTCATGGTTTCCTTTATGGTTTTCCTCATGGTTTTCCTCATGGTTTTCCTCATGGTTTTCCTCCCTTTGGCTCCTAGTACGTCTTCCATTACCCCTTCCTCTTCCTCTTCCTCTTCCTCTTCCTCTTCCTCTTGCCATTCTAGGTTTTACCTGAAAGTTAAATTATGTAGTTAGTTTCTCCTTTTTTGTAGAATAAAATTTAATTTCCTATTATTGTAAAACATTCCCTTAGCTGAATAAATTGAAGTGAGCACAAGGCCTAGATTTGAACCTTTGCTCTGATACCACATGTAATAACCCACCAAAATTAACCCAACAAAATTGAGTATATTTTTTTTTTTTTTTTTCTTTTCTTTTATTATGTTTCATTCAATTGCATACTCTGGGCATCCATCCAAATAGGATTGGGCAATCATCCATTCGGGATGAGCTTCTAACCATACGGGTTAGGCAATTGTCCATACGGGACGTAAATTCCATCTATCCAATACGGGATAGGCATCTACCCATACGGGGTAGGCATCTATCCAAACGGGATAGGAGATGCTCTGGCCAGAGACTTAGACTCATCGGGACCATTCGGGTCCTGAGCCACTCACTAAGTACTACATTCTTCTAACAAGAATGCACCGAGGTCGTCGTCCTTAGGAGTAATAAGAAAAATAACACAAGCTTGAATTCCGCCTCGGAATTTGGCTTAAAGCCTCGGGAAGTCAAGCGAATCCATACGGGATTCCTTCCGAGTATGCATTGAATTAAGTTTGATTATCTTATCTTTCAATTAGGATTCTTACTCAACCAAGCCTAGACCCCACCCACGAACGCCTGAGTACGAGGGACAACTCCGTCCCAAGACTGCCTACATACCCACTTCGGCGTGGGATCAAGGCGTAAAGTATGTAGTTCTATCTTCTAATCTATGGTTTGATGTAAACTGATTTTTGTGGGTACGCAACCCTTTCTAGGGTCAGTGTCCCAGACAGTTTCTCTGCGGTTGCTACCCACGAAGGTAGCACTTAAGCGAAGGCTCAAGATGGCCTATTGCTTGTGGCCTAAACAAAATAACTAGAACCTAATTCTTATCATGAGCGTCACCCAATTTCAATCACCAATATCCCTTCGAGGTGAATAAATAAATAAATAAATAAAGTAAATTTCACGAGAGCTCTTAACTTGACCATCCCTAAGAGGGTTTACTATGGTTTATCTCAACGGATGTGGAATTCAATTGAAAGTTATCTTATTAAATTATCGATCCAAGAGGGATTACCCGCCCCTTGGATTTTTAACTTCCAAATGTCCCTTATTACTCCCCGACGATTTATAGGGACGATGCCACAGACGTCGTTAGTGCAGCTTTATTAGGCGTTAAGTGCAGTAGTTCAACATGACGGCATTACCCGTAAGCGTGACCCAGAGGCACCATATATACCGAACGCTGCTAGTTTTAGTTTTCCAACTCCATTTGTTTAGTTTTCTAAACTAACATCATACTTGAATATAATTATGAAATGGATGTACATAATTTAAACCTTAAATACTATTTGAACAAAGAATATCATTATTCTACAATTAATTGGATTAATACATGTATTGGCATGGTAATGATAATTGCGAACTTACGAGTAATTGCATGAAAAATACGAATTAATCATAATGCAATGCAAAAGTAACGTCATTTATATTCAAAATGCAGAAATGTTTTCTCTATCGCAAGACTTAATTAGTTATAAGGTTACAAATTTCTCATGAGTGACCAAATTGAATAATAATGAGACTTTACTTATCTCCAAAAATTATGGGTCAAATAATCCATTCATTTCTCTAAGGAATTGAAATAATACATTGAATTCAACTCTTGTTAATTTTAAGGAAATTAAATTTAACTAAACAAATGTACATGAAAAAGAAATTAATTTAATTTTAATTTAAAACGATACACAAAAATACTTAAATGTTAAATCGAATGTTAAAACTTCCATCGAAAATTCCTACGGCAATCTCGTTTTATTAATATATATATAAAACCAGGGGGTGGGGACCACGGGTCCCGTCACTCCCTGCGGTCCTGCATATGCAGGCCCGTAGGGGTTGGCGGGGCCACGTGGTCCCCTCCACTCCCCTGCGGCCACTTGTAGTGACCGCAGGGTAGTGGGGGGTACCACTAACCCTGCCGGTTTTCGGTAACGCCGCTTCGTGTACACGCGGTTATTTTCGGGTCTGTACGTACGTGCGGATATTTTTGGGGTCTGTGCCGAATGCACTGATTGATAATGCAACATTAATATTTGTAAATTGACATTAGGATTATAAATATAAATATATATATATATATATATATATATATATATATATATATATATATATATGGTTTCAAATTCTTTACAAAGGATAATTTTTATTTAAGAAGGTAAGAACAGGTAAAATAACTGAGCATTTCTTGGTTTGCCTCTTTACAGAAACCAGACTTTTAATGTATATATATATATTTTTATCTGAATCACAGAGAGAGAGAGAAAGATTTATCCAGCCATTACAGGAAGGGAGTTGTTCTCAGACTTCTCAGGAAATTGGTTTGTTTCCAGGGTTATTCTCAGAGTCCAGGAGGATTTATTCGACTGGTAATTTCAGTGAGCTCTTTGTTCAATCCACAGAGAGTTTCAAAAAGAAAATAATAATAAGAATACTCCTTAAATGAGATTTGGATAACAATAACCAGAGAGATGAAAGATGGTTCTTCTTAGCAAGAATCAAAAAGAATAAGAGGAACAATTTAAATCTGGATCTAGATTTAATATTACATTATTATTTTTTTTTTTAAAAAACAGTGAATCTAATTCTTTGTCAAGCAAATTTAATCTACTTCCTTATCAAGAATCTGAAACTAATAATCAACAATTTGTTCTATTCTACTCCAAAATTTAAAACTAAATTTTATCAAAGTTTGAAACAATGAATCAACAAATTTATTTTTCTTTCTATCAAACATTTTAATCTACTCCAAATCTGAACTAAATTTTATCAAAATCTGAATAATGAATCAACAATTTATTTTCCAAAATCAAGAATCCAAACAATGAATAAACAATTTAAAACATTTTAATCTAATTCTTATCAAAGTCTGAAACTAATTTCACGAATGAATTTCTTTTCCATAAAATAATCTAATCTAATCTACAACAAGAACAAGATGCACAAACTAAGCTTGAAGGAACCTGGATGCTTGCAAAAATGGTGTAGAGTCTTCCTTGATCCTCCAAATTGAAGAGAAATCCTCCCAACAAAACCTTGGCTGCAAATGAAAAATGGACTACAAAGGAGAAATTGCAGAATTTTCTTATGGAATAGCTAGCTTTTCTTTTGAAACTTGTACCTATTTTATAAAGCAAATTTCAATTTCCCACTACCTAATTTTAAATTAAAAAAAATGAGATTCTCTCCCAATTTGGCCTCCATGCAAATTAATTGGGCTTAGTGGGAGGAGTTACATGCAAGGAGGTGGAGAAGCCTCTAGAAGCTTCTTATTCCTCCTACAACATGTGCCTTAATGTGAGGGAAATTAAGTAACTAATTTAAAATATATATGCATTTTCCATGTGTGTGGGGTTTATTATTATTATTATTTTTTTTTTTTTATTCCCTTACAATATTCATTCAATAATTCATCCAAAGAATATAAGTAGAGTTTTGTAATTTAAAACAAAAAAAGGGTGATAAAGGAGGGTTGTGACAATGTGGTTGTATGTTCTATATTTTTGGGTTCCTTAGTGGTATTCTTCTTGTTCAAGCTTCAAACTTTCCCATGTTTATTTCATTTACTACTAATGATTAGAAAATTTTTGTGTTTTGGGTCCCTTTTTTGTCAAGCCAAACCTAGATGTGAGTTATTTTGGGTCAATTCTTTCTAGGTTTACCTTTGTCGAGATTTGGGTTTTCTCTTGATTGTTTGCCTATTTTTAGGACCTTTTCTTTCTTCTCAGTGGTGGGATCCATGTATTTGGTTATTTGTGCATCTTGTTTCTTCTCATCTATCTATACATGTATGGCTAGGGTTTGTTCACTTCTCTACTCTGAGGAGGCCTAAATTTTTCTCTTGTATATACCCATTCTTCTTGTAGCAAGGGATACTCTTTACCATGCTCTATTCTAGGGTTTATTGGTTGTTGGGTAGTTTCATCAAGTTCTTTCCTCTCTTGTTTTGGAATTCCTAAGCTAGTTTTTGGGGACTATGGATTTTGGGACCATTCCCCGTAAGGGGTTATTTTCTACTCTCCAAATGGTTTTATTGACAAATGTTTCTATTAAGCCATTTATTTTTAGCCTAACAGTGATGTTTTCTTAGCTACCTAGTTTTAAAGGATGTACCACTCATTGAAGAAGGGGGCTCTCTCAACTCCTTTTATTCCTCCAAGACTCCTCTAGAGGTGGATTTCTTTATTTTGTGTTCGGATGGGTCCTCCTCTTAGTGCTATTTGGATCCAGGTATGTTTCTTGGAACTGGTTTTATTGAGGGGGCTTCTATTGCCATTTCCCCTATTTATTCTACTACAAGTTTTATGAAGGTCTAGATTTTGTAATGGGCATTAGTATTTCAAATCATATAGAGGTGGAATCTATTATTATTTTTTATTATATTCCTATTAAGGTAGGTTGTGGGGTTTTCCTTATTCTTGGTCCTATCAAGGTGGACTATATGGTGGGTTTTGATACTTCTAAACCTATCGACTTACCTTCAAATTTAGATATCACTTGGTTTGTTTATCTCTAAGATGTTTTTTCATCTTGGATGGGCTAGTTTATTTCTATTACTACTACTATATAAGATTCTTCTCCCATTCTCTTCTTGTCTCAATTGGTAGCTAGTTTTGTTGTCTACTATTTCTAGGCTCATTATTGTCCCATTCCCTTTCTATTTTTATGGTGATTCTATTGGAAAAGGTTTTGGGTACCTCTCAAAACCCATTGGTTATATTTTTTCTAGTCCATTCTCTGGTCGAATTTTCCTCAGTTCAAAGTGTTCTCATTTTTGGAAGGTTTATGGATTCCTTTCAAAACCCATTATTTTACTTACCCTTCCCTTGGTTGTGCTCTTTATAGATCAAGGTGGATTTGGTTTATTTTTTTAGGATGTTAACTAACTCCTTGATTTTTTTCTCTCTAGTTCAAGGTGTGTCTAGTTTTAGGTCTTGGGGTCCTTTTGAAAACTTATAAGTTCTATTTGAATTGTCTTAGTTGTGTCTCTTATGATATGCTAGTTGGCACTTCAATTCATGCTAGAATTTGGCTTTTTAGTTTTCTCACTTCTTGTGAGATCCCTCAATGTCGTCTTGAAGGCTGAAATGTAAAAGGGTTTGGGCCCTATTTCCTAATTCACCTAATCAGAAAAATTTTAGTTTTCTTAGAATAGTTTGTTAAATAAATAATGATCCTTATCAAATTGTGGAAAAATGACAATAAAGGTTGAGCTTATTATTATATTATTTTTTTTTAATTTATATTATGAACACGTAAATATTGATAACATTGACATTAAAAACTAAATTTAAAATATGATGTCTTTCTGAAAGCATAGCATAATGGACAAATGGATTACATTGTCTAGATTAGAATTTTAAAGATTGTAAACTATGTCTTATCAATCTCATTGTATTATATTTAGATAGATTAAACATTACAAGGATGGGTGCCAAATATGGATTAGGAAAGAAGGGTAGGTTTCTACTTCTAATCCACCTATCAATAGTCAAATCTATTATTTGGCAAAAGCTTGTAATCATTAGTAATTTTACTATATGATTTTTTATTTTACTCTTTGCCATATTATGAAATTAGAACATTAGCATTTTATTTGTAAGATGTATGCTAGATATATATCATGCTACACAAGATTTCGTAAAGCCTATCACATTCCATATTATTGGATACTTCATGCAATGTTGAGAGTTCTTTAGTAGAAGAACATAGGGGAAGCATATGCTTCATGGTTGGTAGGTTTAACACTTTGAATGTGATTTCACCTTGTGGATTACTATATTAGATAGAGCACTTGATCGAGGACATCAATATCAATTTAGTTTTTATATTTATTGGATGTATTCAACCTTCCTGTCTAAATGTGTTGTAATACTTTCCATCTAAATATGGAAGTACAATGTACCAGCAACAAAAAATGTCTTGTGTAAATACGATTTTCTAGAATTTTTTTAAATGTTGGTTTACATGGATTCTTTAATGGAGTTTATTTTTAATCTTTGCCTATGTCTTTATAAAGACTACCTTATTACTATTTTATTAGAATGAAAAAAAATCTAATTAATCATAACATGTTTTAACTAAAAAATAGTATCTTTCTAAGGAACATAAAAACTATAAAAGAAATTAATTATTTATAAAATATAAATAAAAATATATAAAATTAAAGAAAAACTAGATGATAACAATAGTGATGAAACTTATACAAAATAATAGAGGTCTCTAGATTAGATGCTATTGTTAAACATGGAAATATATGCAACACATTCTATTCTATCAAGTGAAAATGTCCATAACATAAACTTAAATATATCTTGAAAAATGTGTCATGTTCTATATTAAAAAATAAATAGAAGCACTCTTTAGAAGATATCCAATAATAGAAAATATATAATAATTAAGTAATCTATTGAAATGAAAATAATGAACATGAAAAGGGGAGAGGATAAAATAAAGCTCCTATGTTGAATATCTTCTGCCCAAAAGAAAATTTGTATCTTCAAAAGGAAAAGTATAATTTTTTTTATGTTTTTTTTTGGGGATCACCTTCAAATCAAGCCTATATTTTGGTTTATCTAGCCTCAAAAATAAATAATTTTAAAAAAATAATAGATAACATATAATTGTGCTCTTATTCTAAATATTCTTCCACTTTTAAGAGAAACAACAATGTAAGATAGAATGCAATTAAATAAGAACTAGAATATTTTTTATTAGGATAAACACGTTTTGAGGGGACCAGAAACCCTGAACAACAGGTTTTAAAGGGACCCGAAACCCTCAGATTTTTACGGATCCGGAACCAACAATGGGATGCTGCAGACAAAAAGATCAAGCATACCTAGCAGCCAACACTAAACCAAATGCTAGCCAGAAAAAAAGGATCGAACACTACAAACCACGCTGGCCAAATTAACAGATCTAAAAATAACTAGATCTTAGAGATAGAGAACAAGGGTTTGAATGGCACCCTCAGCCAACCATCAGGGTTTTCCCAAGCACCCTTAACCTATAGCAGAAACATCAGGATAACATCAACAAAACCTTCACCTAACCAAAAACAGAGACTGGCCAAACAAGGCCCTTGAAAAATTTTAGCATCTAGCCTGGCCCTAAAAAGAGATAAATACATAGGGTTTTTCTAGGCTCCCTCAACCTTTAGAGTGGGTTTTATAGTGCCCCCACAACGAGATAGGGAGTTGAAAAAACACCAAAAACCTTCAGCACCAAAATACTCAAACATGTGGATCCTTCAAGCATAACCAATAGCATCGGACTCCACCTCGATAGAAGATAAAGATCCTCCAACCACATCCATCTCCCCCTCCATAGAAGATAGGCCCACCTCAATAGGAAATGTTGGAGAAGCCCCAAGATGCAATAGTAAATCATAAAGCACCAAGCCATGGAGCCATGAAGAAGGTCAGAATAACCCTCAAGAAAACATGGTCTGAGATAATCATGAGGCACATGAGGAAGAACAAAACCCAAAACAAGAGACAAAAAGGGTTTTATATAGGCTCCCTTAACCTTAATCTGAACCAAAGAAACATGGGCTACAAAATATCTCCCAAAATTACTAAAATCTACCCCATAGGGATTTAACCGGCTCCCTAAACCAGAAACACTGGATTTTAGCATGGTTCCTAGAACCATAACAATAAAAGACGAAAGAGAATGTCAAAGGGAAGTAGCCAACCAACAAACTTCCCTGCAACTATTCATGAGAAAAACATCCAAGTCCAACTCCACCTCAATAGGAGTTGTAGTTACCTGAATAGACCGCTTAGCAAACAACCCATGAGAAAGCAAACAAGGAAAGAAACTAGAAAAGGCCACCAACATCAAACCACCCTCCAACAAGGCGCAAAACCAAAGCCCCCGCAAATCTCTCACCGAAAGAAAAAACCCTAGAACAAGAAAGGTGTTCCTGAAAACCAACCCAAGTGGAAAGCCCGAATAGGGGACAACATCCACAAAAACCCCTGGAAGAGGGATAGAGTTGTCCACCCAAAATCCGGCCCGCATGAACCCAAGAGGAATCCAACACCTGTCAAGAGAGAGAAACAACACAGTCGCACCTTCACAAAGTGTGCCATCAGCGAAAACAGTCGAGAGGTGCCCTGCCACCGTCTCCACACACCAAACCAACAAGCCCTCTGAGCCCTCAGCAGACCCTCATTCCACAATGGGGAGAAAAGGCCTGAACACAAGAAAGAGGATGGAGGAAAATGGATCTTCTCCCCCATCACCATCGCCATCCTCATCAGCAACACTAGAATCATCTGTTGACGAAACCCTCCCCTGCTCGCTTCCTCCTACACTCCCTTTCCCACCCATCACTTCAATATGAACTAGAATGTTATAAAATGGAAAAAATAAAACTAAAGTGTCCAAACCAAAAGCATTAAAGATTCAACAAAAAGAAAAATATAAAATAGAGAAGTCAAATAAAAGCATAGCATAAGTCACCTTCAAGGCTTGGCAAAGCCAATGGAGGCATAAATATTAATGCAATATGCTACTACAATTCTTATAAGCTCAATAAAGGGCTTGGTAATATCCATGTGCTTGAAAATACTCGTAAGAGCTCAACAATATTGTTAGAAATGCTAGATATTTATAAGTTTTTAAGAGATATTAAAAGAAAAATTAAGATAATTAAAAAGGCAATTCAAAAATTAAAAAAATGATTTAAAAGATAGGTTCTTTGAGAAGGATATTTCTAGTAAATATTTCAGATGTGTGTAAAATTTATAGTTAGAAAATTGAAAAAAAAAATTGTATTGATTAACAATTCTTTAAGTAATAATGGTGAAGTAAATCTATAAAATATAACATGAAAAATATAAAAATATTTAATCATGAAAACATGTTATGTTGGTGCTTAATTTTATGGATTTTGGCTTAGGTAAATGTTCCCTATCATATACATAGCCATGGTTGGATTAAGGGTATGTAGTCTTGGTAGGTATTCTTAACATTATCATAGTAAGAAACCTCTTCCTTGTTCACAATTTTCCCTTGTTGTTATCTATGGAGAGGATGTGATTAATAATACAAAACATTTTTTATTTAGTTTAATTTACATATGGAATCATTTATTGCCTTGACTTCAAAAGTTGGATGAGTAGGTATTGAAATCGTGGAGGCCTCTCATGGTGAAAAAAATCAATCCCTATCCTTGGACTAGAATTTTTTTATTGTGTCTTTTCATTCTTTTTACTATAAAGAAGCAATGTTAGATGGTAGGCTATGGATGTGGTTTAACTATTTCATTTTTCTCATGTCTTTATTCCTTTCTTTCAACTACTCAATACCATTCTAGTCTAGGTTAGAATACATAATTTTCATCTTCATTTCTAAGGTATATCTTGCCTTGAAGATATACCTGGTTATGTTCTAAGGATTGATTCAACTTCTTAAAAATTTTGGAACACAACCTATGTCTTTAATTTTTTTTACATTAATATTTCCAAGGCTCTTCCTAGGGATAATATCGTTTCATGCAAGATAGGCCTTCAACTTAATAAATTGATTTTGAGGATTTTCCCTTTTAATGCAAGTAACTTTTGATACTTGGACATCTTAATTTTTATTTCCTTTTCTATCATTTTATAACATTTGGTTTTGCTACTTGGTGGTGAAATGGCATTTTCAAATACTATATTGTTGATTATTTATTAGATTATTATAATATTTTTAGTTTTCTAATGTTTATTAGATCTCAATGGACACTTTTTAGCCTCTATTCATGTGGTAGATCCCTACGTGGATGATGATAATTTATTACTTTCATCATCTAATACTATAAAATCTTCTTTAGGGCCAAATTTGGGTACTCTTCATGAACCCAAAATAATCAAGGTGTGTGATGGTGTAACCCTTGGTCCTACTTTGTATTCAAGTCCTATCTTACATGGATTATTTGGTTATGTATTTTACCTCTCTCTATTTGTTTTATTAGTGCAAGGATACAATGGAGGATTTTCCTTTCCTTTCCTCTCTTTCTAATCATCTACATGATGGTGTGTTTTGGATATTTATCTAAAGAAGGAAGAGTGATATTCCAAAACATGTCTTTGTTCCTAATGCCCATTTAACTAATGTGTGAATTATTAGGTAAGGGCTAATAATAGTGTAATATTTAGATCCTTTGGTTGTTTTGTAGGTTTGTTATTTTTGTGGGAGAGTTATTATTATGAGGTAGATTAGTTATAAATATGTTGTTTTCTAGATTTTGTGTTAACTATCATCTCTCCTTTGCAAAAGATTCTGAAATTATTTCTAAACAAAAATTTACTTAACTTTTCCCTATTTATAGTTAATCGTGTCTTTTTTATGACCTTTGTCCTATTAGATTTGATGGGTGTGATTCACTACCACCACGTTTTTGTGAATATTATACTTCTCCCATCTATTAAAGAAATTTTGATAGGAAAACAAAGGGAATGATTTCTATTTTAAATAATTTAGGATAAATTATTACACAGCCATCTGGAAAATCAAGAAAAGGATTTTGTGTTATTGATCAAATAAAATCATCAAAAAGTAAATTAAACATAATATTACGTAAAGAGATGCAAATCAAGATGAGACTTTTGTTTCATTTATCAAGGGACCCAGAAGTATCTCTTCTTCTAATAGTTCTTAACAAATTCACTGTAGACATAAAGATGTTCTATAATTGTGTTATCATTCTTAATAAATTTTATATGGGAAGGTTGTAATGATTATTATCATAATAAGGGAATGTACAAAGATCCTCACTTTCTATGAATGGTCCATCAGATATGACTATTATGAGTTTTGAATTTTATATCCATGAGTAGGGAAAAGATATGGTGGTAGAGGTGGCCATAAAATTGGCCAACAACTTATCCTATCGTGTACTACATTAATAAAAGGAGATCAAGTTGGTGAATTAGGTTGAGGACACCATCTTATATTATCAATAAGCATGCACTTAGTAGATCTAATGTGTATGATAAACTCACATAACCAATGGCATTGTTCTGATTAGATAAAAAATGGGAGAGGCCTGAACCATTACATAACCATAAAAGTGGAGAAAGCCAAGGGTCTCACAAATAATCAATGACATTGTTGGAACATAAGAAATATAACTTAAAACTACAAAGAAAATATTTCATATAAGAAATTTCACTTGTGTTGCATTTGACCCTACAGAAATGAAGGGTCGAAATGTTATTAAGAAATTGTGTGATTTTTTCTCTCCAAGTTCTAAAATATCAACCATACAATTCTATGTAACACTATTTGCAAGAATGATTACCAATTTCATAAATTTGTAAATACTGATAGAATAAAATTTAAAAAGAAAGAAAAAATTACAATTCAACTATAATATTTTAATAATTTCAATTTTAAAATAAATATTAAGAACACCAATACAAAATGAAATAACACAAAAATAAAAAAATAGAATTCAAATCAAACAAAGACAACCATTTCTCCATTCCTTAATTTTAGATAATTTTAGATCAAAGATAGGATATGTTATTACAACCATTACTCATTGCGTCTACAAAAAGACATTAAAGTTAACTTGTGACGTAAGAGCAATAGCAATGCAACAAGGCATTTAAAAGCTATCCATGCTCAATGTAAAAGCAATTGCTCAAAGAAAATATGTTCTGCCATACTAATGTAATGTCTCCACTGAAGCATAATAGCCAATAGAATTTATTATATGTTGGTATTTTGTTATTTTACTACTTGACAATAAAGATAAATAATAAACTGTGATGCACTATCGTTCACATGGTGTAATTAAATTACTTCTAGATGATAAAACAAACTGACGATAATATCCCTTTATTTGACTTGAGAAGCAATATATAACGGTACCTATATATTTATTAAAGTCTATCTAAAATAAAAGGACTCAAGCAAATAATTTATTAAAGTCTATCTAAATAAAAGGAGTTAAGCATATTTTATTAAAGGCTATCTAAAATAAAAGGTGTTAAGCATATTTTATTAAAGTCTATCTAAAATAAAAGGAGTGCAGCATATAATTTATTAAAGTCTATCTAAAATAAAAGGAGTCAAGCAAATAATTTATTAAAGTCTATCTAAATAAAAGGAGTCAAGCAAATAATTCTATTAAAGTCTATCTAAAATAAAAGGTGTTAAGTGTATTTTATTAAAGTCTCTCTAAATAAAGTCTATCTAAAATAAAAGGAGTCAAACATATAACCGAGTCAAACAAAGGCCACAATTTGTGCGTTAACTGATTTGGGATAAATGAGCAGATGGCCATCTCGAAGGCCAAGACGAGTTGCACATCAAAGCCAAAGAAAGGATGTTAGTTTGACTGTGAATATGGCAATTGAAAAATAAATTAGCATTTACTCAATGACTTCTTGAAGCACCGAATTAAACACCCTCTGGTCGAGAATGGGTCAAATCAAAGAGCCGAATGCGCTCCAAAACTCAAAATTCAAGCGGTGCAGAGAGCGCGTAAACGCGTTATGACTACTTCCATCTGCACATTTATGGACGAGCATTTGCCAATCTATAAATACGGGCAAGAGGATGAAGATTCAAAGATACAAATGCAACCAAGTATAATAGAGAGGAAGAGATGGAGAGCCAAAGAAAAGCAATGTTGATGTTGGTTCTGGCAGTGGGGGCTGCTGTTCTGTTTGGGAGTGTTTCTGCACAAAATTGCGGGTGTTCGAGCAATTTTGCTGCAGCAAGTGGGGATACTACGGTACTGGAGATGATTACTATGGCACAGGCTGCAAAGAAGGGCCATGTACCACCACCCCCACTCCCTCCACTGGCGGTGCTGTCTCCTCCGTCATAAGCAAGGATTTCTTTGATGCCATTCTCAATGCTGCAGACAGCTCCTGTGCTGGAAAGAGCTTCTACACATACGATGGCTTCATCCAGGCTGCCAACGCCTACTCTGGCTTCGGCACCACCGGGTCTTCTGACGACGCCAAGAGAGAGCTCGCTGCCTTCTTCGCCCATGTCACTGACGAGACTGGATGTATGTAATCATTAATTTTAATCACTACGAATATTGTTGTTCAAATCTCGCATAACTAGTGATGACTAATGAGTATTGTGCTTTTGCAGCTTTCTGTTACATTGAAGAGATCGATGGTGCATCGAAAGATTACTGTGAAGAAAGAAACACCCAGTATCCATGTGTTGTAGGCAAAGGCTACTTTGGCCGGGGACCCATCCAGCTATCCTGGTAATTAATCAATTCTGATCGCTTGAGCTTTATACTTTGTTCTGTTGCGCTTTCTTCCCACTTCACACTAATGAGATTGAGTGAGTATTGCAGGAACTTCAACTACGGTCCAGTAGGAAACGACATTGGGTTCGACGGGCTGAATGAGCCGGAGAAGGTAGCGCAAGATGCCGCCATTTCGTTCAAGACAGCAGTTTGGTTTTGGATGAAACAGAGCAACTGCCACAGCGCCATCACCTCTGGACAGGGATTCGGTGCTACAATCCAAGCTGTGAATGGCGCCATCGAGTGTAATGGTGGCAGACCTGACATCGTCAATAAGCGTATAAGTTACTACAAAAATTACTGTGAGAAGTTGGGAGTAGATCCAGGCTCCAACCTCTCCTGCTAATTTTACCTCACTTCACCTCACCAATTACAACAGGAAAATAAGACCGCAGACAAAATTCTGCGCTACTGTCCTCTTTAATTATATCCATTTGTGAAATACAATAAAATTCCCAACTGAAACAAACGATGTTGCAAAGAATTTTTAATTAAATTAGTTTACAACAGCTTCTTTTGAAAATTTGTGTGACCTAGTATGATATGATGGAATAAAAATTCAGTAGTAGATGAAATAGTGTTGTTTGTCAGTTTGTGTCATGGAATTATAGGAAGGCAACAGTTTTCTTTGATTGGTTAGGGAGGCTACAATTCTTAACAATTGATTATAATTGTTTATTTATTGCATTCAATTAAAATTATGAAAAAGTTTTCTTTAATTTTTTTTAAATTGAAGAATGCAAATCAATCATTTCTTAAAGATAAAAGGAAAATAATATGTTATCTTCATTCTTATTTTACAAATTATTTTGTCACAAGGTCAGAAGAATCAAAGATATCTAATAAGGCTGAAATAAGTGGCCTATAGGCTCTAAAATTGCCAACAATCCGTGCAACTGCTAATATATAGTCAGAAATATGTCAAATTATCAATATGATTGTGTTTTACTTAGTGTGTCAAAGTCTCCAATAAAAATGTAAATATCTTTATGATGTAGATATTTGAATAGGGTAGGATTATATTTGTTTTTTTCCTAAAATTGAAGTTCATAAATGAAATTAACTAGCTACACTTGGAATATCACAAATCCCCTTGTTATAATATCTCATTTGTCACTATGTGATTCTTGTAAAGCCGAGAATTGACAACTACATGCCAAGATTTTAAAAGAAAAACCATTCAAGAGAAGAATAAAATCCTTGATTCTCGAATTCTATTATTATATTATTTTGATATAAAAAGAACTAGGCTCTAGAAGCAATGAATACTTAATATTTTTTATTTTACAATTACTCAAGTATACAATTCATTGCACAATTTAACTAGTTAAGCTAGGGGCAACTTCAACTAAATGCATAGTCCTCTTAATTTTGAAGGATATTTCCATATGATTAATTAAGGTTGCACAAAATGGAAGCTTACCTTTTATCCAAGCAAACAAAATAAGTAGGGGCATCATGATCAAAAATAAAAAATTGCATTCACTTTGTGTAGTCATAATATTTTTTAGTTCAAAAAAATTGTTTATCATTTCTTTTAAAATTTGTTCACCTTCATATATAAGAAAATTCAATAAATATCCAACATAGGAAAGAGGATTTGAGTAGATTTATGACAATTCAAGTTGGCACTTCAATACTCCCAACAATTAATAGACTAGTTTTTGTGCCCATATGAATTTTGAGTAATATTTTTGGGAACAATTAGAGGGAGAAAAGAATATAGAATAAAGTAAGGGTGCACATAAAATAAGAGATAATACAAACGTAGGTGCATAATTTAGATATTAGGAATTCAGGAACCTAAGTTAGAATAATAAAAAGAAAATGAAAGAGAGAAGGCCACATTCATGGACAAAAAATAAAATAATTCCATATGGTAGGACTTACTTCAAGATGATTCCTTGACTACAATTGATGAAATTCAATCACACCAAAAAGAATAAGATGTCACAAACATACTAAACATGGAATGCAAACTCAAAATTGATGATAAATGCTAGTTGGTTACTAAACTAATGTAATATGAATAATTGAATATTGAATATTCTTTTCAAATTAGATTTGTATTTTTCAATTGATTGGTTGGTGGATGGATATAAATGCCACAAAACATCCATAAATGCATGCTCGGGGTCATTAATTAGAAATACATGGCATGAGATCCAAGATGATGATGAATATTCTATGAAAGTTTTGACTTTAGGCATGAAAAAGGTGAATTTAAATTTTTAGATGTCTTACGAAACAATCTAGTCCAAGGTGGCTATTTTTTTAAGATTGTGCAATGGAAAATTCTGAGTTGATTTTTAATGGTAGATTACTAATGTGTGTCGTGCACTAAATGGGTTAAAGTTCATGTCTAGACTAAATATTGATGATGTCTATAAAAATTATATAGAAAAGGTGGAAATTCTAAGTTATGCACTTTTATTGCTTCAATCAAGAAAGTCTTATATTTTGATGAGCAAAATTTGTGAGTTTTTTAAATTGAATCCTTTAGCAATGTACATGATTTAATTAATGTTTATATTTAACCATGCATGCATAGAAGAATAATGAATTTGACGAAGAATTTTAATTAAAGAAATATATATTGATGAGTTTAAGCATATTTGAAATATAATAGAAAAATTAAGAGATCACACTCAAAATAGATTTATGTAAAGAAGCTATGTTAAAAAATACAAAAAGTAATCTTATAAAACGATGACATAGAAATACATATTCAATAGATATATGAATACATGATGAAAGAATACACCTTTTAATCTTATTTTTAAATTCTTACTTTTAATTTGATAGGGGAGAATAGACTCATTAATAAAAAAATCATATGAATTTAAATTTAACAAAACCTTTTTGTAAATTTATTTCTAATTTTTTTTCATATACCTTTTAATATTGTCCTATTTTCCATTTGTAACCAGTTATCTATTGAAAAAATCTCCAAAATTTATTTTTTTAAAAATTTTCTTTTAATTTATTTATATATATTGAGACTATCGAAATTATGAATGTTGTGATTTCATATGTTTGAATTTAAAATTCTAAACTTAAGATATTTAGATTTTTTGATTTAGATAGATTTTTGAAGCTTTGGCATTCCAATTGCTTTGTATAAATAGACTTTTTGGGTGTGGGTTTTTTAAGTGTTGGCATGATTCCCTAAGACTTGTGTATCAAAACAATCGAGGGATGGTTTGAGGGGTTATGATTCATATGATTAAGTGGATGGTGTGGTCGATTATAATTAATATAAATGGAAGGATGATTTGGTATTTTAGTTTTTTATATAAGTTACAGGATTTAGTTTTATGGATTAGGATGTAGAAAGGTTGATGGATGGATAGATGGTTTGATTGTTTAGGATTTATATGGTTTGAGGGATAGTTTAATATTTCTATTATATTAGTTTACAATTAATGAAAGGTAATAAAATTAATAAGTTTAGTATGTGCAAATATTTGGACAAATAGATAAGTTATTTTGAGACCTTTCAAATGTAATAAATTATTGATATGAAGATATGTCATAATTCATCAAAGGTTGTTAGAGTATACGCGAGGCAATTTAAGTTGGCAATGTTTTCAATTATTAATGGCTAATTCTATTGATTAGAATTTTTAATTCTTCATATAGATAAGAGAGAAAAATAAGTGAAAAACATAGAAGTGGTATTATAATGATTAAATTTATCTTTTAATAAATATTCTTTAATTTAATATGTTGTGTTATTAGAAATGGAATTGAGAGCAAGAACATCTGAAACCATGGACGATGGAGGAGATGGAGAAAGAGATGATTATGGTTGTGGGGATAATCTAGATGATGGTGTAGATTATCTTGTGGTTGCCTTTGTAATTCTTGACTAGATGGGCTGGGTTCTATTGTCTATCGTATTCATGAGCTTTACAACTATATTTGGATTATATTCTCTTGGTGTCTCCTTAGATTATCTTTTGCATTATGGGTTATCCTTAGTTGCCCATTTTCGTGTATTCCTTTCCTGGTAGAGGAATTTCTATCTGTGCCCTTTCTCCTTGATAGGTTGGAGGTTTTTCTACTCAATGGTGATTGGTTACTCTTGGATGTGGCTGTATGTTCTCTACTTTTTAGTGCCTTGGTGGTAATCCTCTTGATCAATATTCAAACTTTCCATGTTTACTTCATTTAATAGTAATGATTAATAGATTTTTGTGTTTTGGGTACTTTTTTTTGTCAAGCCAAACCTTGATGTGAGTTCTTTGGGTTGGTTCTTTCTAGGTTCAACTTTAGTGACTCTCTCTCTCTTATTGAGATTTGGATTTTCTCTGGGTTGTCTGCCTATTTTTAGAACCTTTTCTTTCTTCTTGGTTGTAGGATCCATGTATGAGGCTATTTGTGTGTCTTGATTCTTCTCATCTGTCTATACATTTGTGGCTATGCTTTGTCCGCTTCTCTACTCTGAGGAGGCCTATATTTTTCTCTTGCATATAGTCATTCATGGGATACTCTTGTCCATGCTCTATTCAAGGGTTTATAGGTTGTTGGTTAGTTTCATAAATTTCTTGCCTCTCTTGTGTTGGAATTATTAAGCTAGTTTTTGGGGACTATGGATTTTGGGTCCATTCCCACTAAGGAGCTATTTTCTACTCTCCAAATGGTTTTATTGACAAATGTTTCTATTAAGCCATTTATTTTAATCCCAACAATGAAGGTTCCTTTGCTACCTACTTCTCAAGGATGCACCACTTGTCGAAGAGAGGGGGCTTTCTCAGCTCCTTTTATTCCCCCAAGACTCCTCTAGAGGTGAAGTTCTTTCTTTTGGGTTGGGATGGGTCTCCCTCTTAGTGCTATTTGGATCTAGGTGTGTTTCTTGGAACTGGTTTTATTAAGGGAGATTCTATTGCCACTTCCCCTGTTTATTCTACTACAAGTCTTCTGGAGGTGGACTCTGTAGTGGGCATTGGTATTTCAGATCCTATAGAGGTGGAATCTATGATTATTTTTTATTATAGTCCTATTGAAGTAGGTTGTGGGGTTAGTCTTATTCTTGATCCTATTAAGGTGGAGTATATGGTGTCTTTTGATATTCTGAATATATTGAGGTACCTTGAGATTTAGATATTTCTTGGTTTTTTAATCTCTAAGATTCTTCTTTTTCATCTTGGATAGGCTAGTTTATTTCTATTAGTGCTACTATCTAAGATTCTTCTTCTGTTATCTCCTTATCTCAATTGGTAGCTAGTTTTGTTGTCTACTATTTTTGGGCTCATTGTTGTCCCATTCCCTTTCTATTTTTATGGTGATTCTATTGGAAAAGGCTTTGGGTACCTCTCAAAACCCATTAGTTATGTTTGTTCTAGTCCATTCTCTAGTTGAATTTTCCTGAGTTTAAAGTCTTCTCATTTTTAGAAGGTTTAGGGATTCCTTTCTAAACCCATTATTCTACTTACCCTTTCCTGGTTTGTGCTCTTTATAGCTCAAGGTATCTTTGATCCATTTTTTTAGGGTGCTAACCCACTCCTTGGTTGTTTTCTCTCCAAATCAAGGTGTCTCTAGGTTTAAGTCTAAGGGTCCTTTTGAAAACCTACAAGTTCTATTTGAATTGTCTTAGTTGTGTCTCTTATGATATGCTAGTTGGCACTCCATTTCATGCTAGCATCTGGCTTTTTAGTTTTCTCACTTCTTGGGAGATCCCTCTATGTCATATTGAAGGCTAATATGTAAAAGGGTTTGGGCCCTATTTCCTAATTTACCTAATCAAAACATTTTTGGCTGTTAGAATAGTTTGTTAAATAATTAATGATCCCTATAAAATTATGGAAAAGTGACAATAAAGATTGAGCTTATTATTATATTATTATTTTTTAATTTATATTATGAACATGTAAATACTGATAACCTTGACATTAAAAGCTAAATGTAAAATTTGATGCCTTTCTGAAAGCATAGCATAATAGACAAATGGATTACATTGTCTAGATTATAATTTTAAAGATTGTAAACTATGGCTTGTGAATCGAGACATCATATCATATTTTGGTAGATTAAACATTCCAAGGATAGGTGCCAAATATGGATTAAGAGTGCAGCGTAGTTTTCTACTTCTAATCTATCTATCAATAGTCAAAGCTAAAAATATTCTTCGGAAAAAGCTTGTAATCATTAGTAGTTTTACTATATTATGATTGTTTTTTTACTCTTTTCCATATTATAATGTTAGGATATTAGCATTTTATCATGTAACATGTATGTTAGATATATCATGCTACACTAGATTCCATCAAACCTATCAGGTTCCATATTATTTGGTACTTCATGCAATTTAAAGAGTTCTTTAGTTGAAGAACATAGGGGAAACATACACTTCATGGTTGGGAGTTTAAAAACTTTGAATATGTTCTGACCTTGTCAATTACTACAGATAGAGCACTTGATATTTATTGTATGTATTCAACCTTCTAGTCTAAATGTATTGTAATACTTTCCATCCAAATATAGAAGAACATTGTGCCGATAACAAAAAATTTCTTATGTGTAAATACGATTTTCTAGCATTTTTCTAAATGGTTGTTAACATGGATTCTTTAATGGATTTTTTTTTTTTTTTATCTATGCCTATGTCTTTAAAAAGACTACCTCATCACTGTTCTATTAGAATGAAAAATAATCTAATTAACCTTAACATGTAATAACTAAGAAATATTATCTTTCTAAGGAACATAGAATCTACAAAAGTAATTAATTATTCCTATAAACCGGTACTGAGAGGGGAGGGGGGTGAATCAGTATAGGCACAATTTCCTTTCCCAAACTGGTTTGACTACAAACACTGCAAATGTCTGACAGACAGTAACACTGGTCTGAAACAGAGTGCAACCAGTAAAGTTAAGAATGACTATGACAAGCATTAATTGGTTAAACACCTAGCTTTCTACTCAACTTAATACTACACTTCCATTTCACCCTTGTGCACGAATAGGTAATCTATAACCAGAAATATAATAATAGCTAGCTCAGTATGATTTACCTTCAGACACAAATCACTTAAATCATCACATGAAAAATACTAAACATTGCACATAGATTTTTCATGTGGAAACCCAACTGGGAAAAATAACAGTGGGGATGAATACCCACAAGTTGCTTTTGAACTCTTTAGAAGTGCGCTCTGTTAGGAGCCTAGTCCAGTTAGAGACTATCACAACAGGTTTTGCTAAGAATCGATACTGTTAGGGATCACCCAGTTAAGGGATGGCTGAATACCCGATTAAGGGTTAAACCCTATTAGAGGTTACCTTGTTAGAGGATTTCAAGAACTCAATTAGTTTGAGTCACCCTGTTAAAGGATTTACAACAAGCTGATTAAAGCTACTTAGTTAAGGAATTTTCCAACTGTTGAAGTGGTTAAAGATCAACAAGTATTACAATGATCTGATAATAGCACTCAATGCCTAATGCAGATCTGCTTAAGTTCCTTCCTTCTGCACACACACCATGCAGGAATCAATCCTCTTATCTCATCTAGTCTGGCAAGAATCACATATCTTTTCACTTAGATACACACACACCATTTTCGAACAACCTCAGAAAGAAACACAACAACGACCTTATAGGAAATAGATAGGTCAGTGGCATAAACCCTAAACCCTAAACATTTAGGTTAAGCAATTCAGGTGGTTCAATCCTTTCCATTGAACACTTTTCATTTGAATACAAAAGTCTTGAACATATCTCAAGACATTCTCCATCATTCATTCTTCACCTTTTTCATGGCGGCTTGTAACCCATCACACATTCTCCACCGTTTACAGGGACTTCGCACATTCCCGAGGTAGATAGGATCAATCTCCTTCATGCAAGATCCTTCATGCGCTCAAGCTGACATGGCAACACGATCGGATCTTAATTATAATGCTAACTCATTACACAATGTCTTCAGTTGAGTCACACGGGCTTGGAACACTTCAACCGGAAACCCTTAAGCTAAGACTACCAACCGGTAGTCATATCATGTTTAGTCCTTATAGAGAACATTCCATATGCCGGTTCAAATTTCATCATATCGGTTCTCTTGGACAAACATACCACTTCACCTATTGCTCAATATACCAGTTTATATCATTATACCGGTTCACTTTGCCAACTGTTTGGCTTCAATATACCTGTTCACTTCTTTGCACATATACCGGTTCACATTTCAGCATATTGCAGGTTGACTCTTCAATCATATTGACATCAATGACAACATAATATCTTCATGTCAACATACTCAGCACAAATGCCAACAAACAATAGCAATGAAACTTATACCAAATAATAGATGTCTCTAGACTAGATGTTATTGTTAAACATGGAAATATATGCAACACATTCTATTCTATCAATTGAAAATGTCCATAACATAAACTTAAATCTATCTTGAAAAATGTGTCATGTTCTATATAAAAATTAAAAAGAAGCACTCTTTAGAAGAGATTCAATAATAGAAAATATATAACAATTAATTAATCTATTGAAATGAAAATAATGAAAATGAAAAGGGGAGAGGATAAAAAAAACTCCTATGTTGAATAACTTCTTAAAGCTATGAGATTTCCACAATCCATATTGTATACTAGTTTATTTTTCTGGATTCGATTGTGTGTATGAATAACTTCTTCCCGAAAGAAAATTTGTAGCTTCAAAAGACAAAGTATAACTTTTTTGACCTTTTTTGGGGGATCACCTTCAAATCAAACCCATATTTTGGTTTATCCAACCTAAAAAAGAATATGTTTTTAAAAAAAATAGATAACATATAATTGTGTTCTTATTCTAAATATGCTTCCACTTTTAAGAGAAACAACAATGTAAGATAGAATGCAATAAAATAATAACTAGAATGCTATAAAATGGAAAAATATAACCTAAGTGTCCAAACCAAAAGAATTTAAGATTCTACAATAAAAATAAATAAAAATAGAGAAGTCAAATAAAAGTATAGCGTAAGTCACCTTTGAAGGTTTGCCAAAGCCAATGGAGACATAAATAGTAATGCAATATGCTACTACAATTTTTATAAGCTCAATAAAGTGCTAGGTAATATCCATGTACTTGAAAATACTCGTAAGAGCTCAACACTATTGTTACAAATGATAGAGAGTTCTAAGTTTTTAAGATATATTAAAAGAGAAATTAAGAGAAATAAAAAGGTAATTCAAAAATTAAAAATTTAAAAAATAGGTTCTTTGAGTAGGATATTTCAAGTACATATTTTAGATGTGTATAAAATTTATAGTCTTAACATGGAAAACAAATATTACATTGATTAAAAATTCTTTTAGTAATAATGGTGAAGTACCTCTATAAAATATAACATGAAAATTATAAAAAAATCAATAATCATGAAAACATGTCATGTTGGTGCTGAATTTTATGGAGTTTAGCTTAGGTCAAGATTCCCTATCATATACATAGCCATGTTTGGCTTAGGGGTATGGATTCTTGGTAGGTATTCTTACCATTCTCATAGTAAGAAACCTCTTCCTTGTTCACAATCCTCCCTTGTTGTTATCTATGGATAGGATGTGATTAAGAATACAAAAGTTTTTTTATTTAGTTTAATTTACATATTATTAATAAATTATGGCGTTGACTTCAAAGTTGGATGAGTAGGTGTTGAAATATTGGAGGCCTCATGTAGAAAAAAATCAATCCCTATCCTTTCACTAGCATTTTTTTATTGTGACTTTTCAATCTTTCTACTATAAGGAGGCCAAGTTAGATGGTAGGCTATGGATGTGGGTTAACTATTTCGTTTTTCTCATTTCTTGATTTCATTCATTCAACTCTCTTAATCAACTCCTCAGTATCATTCTAGTCTAGGTTAAAATACATAATTTTAATCTTCATTTCTAAGGTATATCTTGCCTTGAAGATATTAGCAATATAACTCGTTATGTTCTAAAGATTGATTTAGCTTCTTAAAAATTTGGCAACACAACCTATGTCTTTAATTTTGTTGACATTAATATTTCCAAGGCTCTTCCTAAGGATATTATGTTTTCATGCTATGTAGGCCTTCAACTTAATAAATTGATTTTGAGGGTCTTCCCTTTTAATGCAAGTGACTTTTGATAATTGGACATCTTACTTTTGATTTCCCTTGCTATTATTTTATGACAGTTGGTTTAGCTACTTGGTAATGAAATGGCATTTTCAAACACTTGATTGTTGATGATTTATTAGACATAATATTTTTAGTTTCCTAAGGTTTATTGGATCTCAATGGACATTTTTTGTCCTCTATTCATGTGGTAGATCCCTTTGTAGATGATGTTAATTTATTACTTTTATCATCTACTACTAGAAAATCTTCTCTAGGCCCAAATTTGGCTGCTCTTTATGAACCCAAAATAACCAAGGTTTGTGATGGTGTAACCCTTGTTCCTACTTTGTATTCAATTTCTATGTTACATGGAATATTTGTTTATGCATTCTACCTCTCTCTATTTGGTTTGTTAGGTCAAGGATACAATGGAGGATTTTCCTTTCCTTTCCTCTCATTCTAATCATCTAGATGATGGTGTGTTTTGGATATTTGTCTAAAAAAGGAAGAGTGGTATTCCAAAACATGTCTTTGTTCCTAATTCCCATTTAACTAATGCACGAATTATTAGGTGAGGGCTAATAATGGTGTAATATTTAGATCTTTTGGTTGTTTTGTAGGTTTTTTTAATTTCTGTGGGATAGCTACTATTGTGAGGTAGAGTAGTTATAAATATGTTGTTTTCTAGATTTTGTGTTAACTATCATCTCTCCTTGCAAAAGATTCTAAAATTCTTTCTAAACAAAAATTTACCCCTTAATCAAAAGCATATAACATATGACAAACTTATATAGCACAATTTTTTTTAATTATTTAAGTGTTATTTTAAATTATACTTTAAAATGTAGAACACTCGTTAATCTCATTTATCATTTTTTGGTACACTTTATCCAACTCCAATATTATAAATTATTATGAATAATAATATATTATAATGTAATACTATTTAATAATATAAATTTATGTTATTTACTCAATATTTGAAGATTATATGCATGTAAATTTATTATTTTTAGGGAATTATATATTTAATAGACGTAGAATTGAAATTTGGTTATATTGAAATATAGAATAAATTTAGTAAGCAAATCATCCAAAATTAATTTTATTTAAAGGATTGTAATTAAATAAAACTAAAGGTAGACTTGTTAGTTTTGGTGGGTAGATATAAGATGGGTAAGCAATTGTATTTGTATTTTATTGTGGTTTACTATATGCACAAGTATTAATTTATTTTCTCAATCTAGATAACTAAAGGAATCAAAATGGTTATACATGTTGACACCAAATAGTTATCCTTAAGCAATTTCAATCTCTACAAAACTTTTTTTGATGTACTATTCTTAATAATTTCCTATCAAATATCATTATAAGAATTTTTTTGAAGTTGGTGTGATGAAGACAAACATATGCGATATTAGAAACAACGTCATTTAAAAAATAGGTACCTCAAAAGTATTATAAAAAGAGCCGATATTTTAATAAGAATTGTATTATGCGAGGTGGTATGAATAGTTTACGATGTAAAGTTTGAAATGAAATTTAGTGGTAATATCCAAGACTTTATAATCAAATGCGATATATGATAAGTTTCTAAGTGTATTGAAAGTAATTTTAAGTGTGATTCAATTAGATAGATGGAAGATGGATACTATAAGGTAAAATAATCTAGGAATAAAATCTATCTATCTTTGACATCGACGCAATTTTAAAGTTTTGATGTGATAATCAATTTACAAACATAAGTAATCTATGAAACGAAAGTTAATAGTATTATTTAAGATTTAATAATCAAATGTAATATAATATAAATTGAGTGAAGTCTCAAGAATAATTTTAGAAGTGACTCAATTAAATAAAAATCCCTTTATAAGTTTGGATGATAGAAAGAAATAGATTTTAGATAATAAAATAAATTAGAAATAACATCTCTTTATCTTTGATTTGAACACAATTTAAAATTTTAATGTGAGAGGACGTAGAAACAATTTAAAAGTTCAATGTGAGAGTCAATACAGAGACGTAGCGCAATTCATCTTTTGAAAAGCCTATCTAGCCAATCCATCTTTTCAAAAGCCTATCTAAAATACTTCGAATCAAGTATATGAAGTCAGCACACAGATGTATCCAATCCATCTTTTGAAAAGCGTTTCAAAAATACTCCGAGTCAAGTATAAAGTCGATTCAAAAATCAAACGAAAGCAACAATTTCTACATTCATTAATCTGAAAGAACTGCCCACATACCCATCTCGAAGATGGAGATGAGACTTGGTTTCAAAATGCTTCATTTGTCAAATAAAAGACGCTATGTCACGAGTCGCCCATAAAAGTCGAAGAATGTTAGTTTGACTGGTAATATGGCTCCGGAAGAATGCATTTCCTCATTGAGAACTCGGAGGAGAATTGGTGGTCAAATGGAGGGGAGATAGCGCTTAAAACGTGCAATGTCTTCCATCTGCACATTTGGGAATCTATAAATACGGGCATGAGGAGGGAGCTTCAGAGATACAGATGCAACCAAGTCTAATAGAGATGGAGAGTGAAAGAAAGGCAATGTTGATTTTGGCAGTGGGGATTGCTCTGCTGTTTGAGAGTGTTTCTGCACAGAGTGTCTCCTCCATCATAAGCAAGTATTTCTTTAACACCATTCTCAACGCTGCAGACAGCTCCTGTGCTGTAAAGAACTTCTACGCATACGATGCGTTCATCCAAGCCGCCAACGCTTACTCTGGCTTCGGCACCACAGGAACTTCTGACGATGGCAAGAGAGAGCTTGCTGCCTTCTTCGCCCATGTCACGCACGAGACTGCATGTACGTAATCATCAATTTCAATGACTTAAGATTGTAAAATTGCCAATTTCGCATAACTAGTAATGATTAATGAGAGTACTGTGCTTTTGCAGCTTTATGTTATATTGAAGAGATCGATGGCGCAAAGAAAGCTTTCTATGATGAAAGCAGCACTCAGTATCCATGTGTTGCAGGCAAAACCTATTTCGGCCGGGGACCGTTCCTGCTAACCTTGTAAATTAATCAATTCTCACTTGACCGTTATACTTATCTCTGTTGCACTTTCTTCCCACTTCACACCAATGAGATTGAGTGAGTATTGCCGGAACTTCAACTACGGTCCAGCAGGAAACGACATTGGGTTCGATGCGTTGAGTTATCCGGAGAAAGTAGCGCAAGATGCCGCCATTTCGTTCAAGACAGCAGTGTGGTTTAGGATGAAACAGAGAAACTGTCATAGCGCCATCACTTCTGGACAGGGATTCGGTGCCACAATCCAAGCTGTCAGTGGCGCTATCGAATGTACCGGTCGTAGTCCAGACATCGTCAACACACGTATAAAATAGTATAAAAATTACTGCCTGAAGTTGGGTGTAGATCCAGGCTCCAACCTCTCCTGCTAACTTCACCTCACCTCACCTCATGATACCTCTCCAATTGCTATTACAACAGCAAAATAAGACAGCAGACAAACATTCTGCCCTACCACCCTGTATAGTTGTATCCATTTATTAAATAAAATTAAAAAAAATCTTAAGTAAAATAAATGATGTCGACTTTTGATGAGTGTTCAATGGGAATAATGATCGTGAAATTCAAATACTTTTGAAAATTTGTATTGAATATTAGTGTGAAGATAAATTTTTGTCATTTATTTATTTTTACATTAAATTATGAATTCATATAATTATCTTCAAATTATTTATTTAAAAGGGTCTACATATATCTATATTAATGTATCTACAAATTTTATTATATTTTAGCTATATTACCATATGGATATTGTCAAAAGTTTATAACATACAATTTTAAAATTATTTTTTTATTGGCGAGCTGGTCGTAATGGATGAGCTAGGGTTTCTATGGGTGAAGACTCGGGTGAAGAGGATGAGGACGATGATGCAAATGGGCTGGGAGAAGGTCTTTGCCTTTTAGCTTGTGCTTGTTGTTTTTCCTTGTGCGTCGCTTTTGCTTTTGGTTGTAGTTTTATGAAGATCTAGGCTATCTACGGTGGGGAAGGAGGTGATATTTTCCTCCTGTTTTCCCCTGATCTCCTTGGTAAGGGTTGGGGACTGCAAGAATTTTTTGGGTGCTGGAGCCAGGGCTATGTCTGGTTCGAGGAAGGTGTGGCTATGTTGGTGGGTGCTCTTGACTCTGGGTGTTAGGTAAATGCTTTGCATCTTTGGAAACGGAAGCCCCGATCTTTTGGAGTTGGGGTTTTCTATTTTTGTGGTTAGTCTACTACGAGTTTCACTCTGCTTAGGTTTTGTGGGGCTTCCACTCTTGAGGGTGGTTTGGCTTTTTGGGATGTCATGTTGCTTTTGTTCGTTGTTTTTTTTGTGTGGACCCTCTATTCTCTTTTGGTTTATTCCTTGGTGGGTGTTTGTTATGCTCTTCCTATCAGTTCTCATGTATCTCTGTTTGAGGTGTTTTGCTCTCCTATGGAGGTGGAGTGGTGGCATGGGTCCTGGACTATGTTTGAGTTGTTTGGGCTTTTGGGTTGCTCTCTTTCTTGTCCTATTGAGGTGGCCCTTTCTCCTATTGAGGTGGAGAGTAGGCGTGAGAGAGTTTCTCGGTTGTTGTTGTTCACGTTATTGGTTGAGGGAGTGGTTCAAAACCCTCATGGTTTTCTTCACACACGGTTCTAGGTTTATGATTTTTCCCCTATTTCCCAAAATGGTTTGTTGGTTGTGGAAACCTGTAAAAACCCTCTTGGCTAGATTGCACTTTCAGGACAAGATGTTATTTTCTGGATCTCAACAGGTTATGGGAGCCTTGTAAAACCCACTTTCTTGTCAACCTATGCCCCTTCTTTTCCTATTGAGGTGGCTCTTTCTCCTATTGAGGTGGAGAGTAGGTGGGGAGGAGTATGTTGGCTATTGCAGTTTGTGTTGCTAGTTGAGGGAGTTGGTCTCAACCCAAGGTGGTCTCCGCAGATGGTTCTGGGTTCACAGTTTTATCACTGTGTCCCAAAATGGTTTTCTTGTTGTGGGAGCCTATAAAAAACCCTCTTGGCCGGATTGTGCATATAGGTAGTGTTGTTGTTTTGTAGGCCTTAGAAGGTTCTAGGAGCCTTGTAAAATCCACTTTCAAGGTTGAGGGAGCCTGGAAAATCCCTATGTTTTTAGTTTTTTTCTTGGATTGGCTAGTTGCTAGTAGTTTTCAAGGGCCCAGTCTGACCATTGTTTGTTTTTGGTTAGGTACTAGCTGTGTGGTCTTTTGTGGCTAGGAGCTTCTATTATCAAGTTGTGGGAGCCTTGTAAAACCCATTAATCAAGTTATGGGTGCTTGGAAAAACCTTTGGTGTCTATTGAACATCAGGGGAGCCTTGATAAAACCCTTGTGCTAGTGAAAGGCTTTGCCCTTCTACCTTTCCAACTAAGTTTCATTTATATCACTTTGCTGCTAGGTTGGTTTTAGGTTGCTAATTATCTTTGATGTATCTTTTGCAGCTGCCTGTTTTGGGTTTTGGATCCTCGTAAAATCTGAGGGTTTTGGGTTCCTTCAAAACCTATTGTATGGGGTTTCAGGTCCCCTCAAAACCCGTTTTTCCTAATAAAGAACAATTGATTATAATGTCATGAAAACAACTTTTTATTTTTATTTTTTTCAAAACGTATTACTTTTTATAAGCAATAATATAATAATATAAAATACGGATTTGTAGCTTAATGAAAATATATTATACTTTAATAAGTATCTTGAATTTATGATTATGGATCTATATTGAGATTGGATTTTCTTTTTGTGATTGGTCAACATTCAAATATTTTAGGGAGATAACTCAGCCAACCACCAAGGGTTAAGGTCTCAAATGCATAAAAGGATGGGACTATGGATGGTGGTGAGCAATGGAACTTATGATGGAAATAGGGAGGTCAAGAAAGATGTTATTTCTCGGGTTTACACCACATAGTAAGGTTGTACCCATTTTTAAAGTGTCTTTCATGATGTTAGATTAAATTTCTTTCTATAGAAAAATAGACATATCAACGGATTTCTAAAAACATATTTCTATTTCTTGTCCACATCCTTATAAAATTCAAAAATAGGAATGATGGTAGGCATTGTGACATATGGATGTAGATATGATGGATATGAATGAAAGCATGTTGTGATATGGATGACTTGCTAATAGTTGTAAAGGTTGGATGGGATGTAGGGGTGGAAAAATCTTTTCCCCAATTGTATAGTACATGTAGATAGCTAATTTATGTATGATACTTACAAATGGGTTTTCATCCCATTACTTTTCCAAGGTTCCATTAGAATGGTTTTTACCATTGGATGATTATTATATTTTCATTACTCTAATTTTTAATTTCCTTTTATATATTGGGGTTGTTGAATTTTAAATTTAATTAACTATTTCCATAACAATCTAATAATATCCCATTCTAAATTTATAATAATGCAGACCAAATTACTTGTGGTATTCTAGGTAGATGTTGATGTGACCATTGTTGACTACTAAGTTAGCTTCTTCGAAATGATAACATGGTATCATAATAGTCCCTATGATATTGATTATTTTCAATGTAAATAGATTGTGGTGCACTTTGAATGATGGAAGTGGTGATGGAGCTATTTTGGACAATGGAATGGGATATATAAGATGGGTGAATAGAAGGATGAGATTATTGAGGCATGACTAAATGGCATGGGGCCCAAGGAAATAAGGAACAAAAATTGCACACATGATGTGATGTAATGGGATTAGATCTTTTGTTTTTTATAGGAACTTTTATCTCTTAAAATGTTTGTACTTGTTGTCATATAGGATTTCAAATCTTTAGATTCTTAATTTTTTGGACATTAGAGTTTAAGTGTCCATAATGCAATATTTTAGGACCCACAAAGGTTTTGAGTTTTATTTTGTCATATTTTTTCTTAGTTATTTGAATTGTTTTGATTAATAAAAGTGGGATAGGCCTGTACCATTAATTTGTTATTTGAATTGTTAGGATTCACAACTACCAAAATTCTCAATTGAGATGGAATAATTTATTTTTGGGTTTTTGAACTATGAAACACTAGTCTCTAGTGTTAAATTTATGAATTTTATTTTTTAGGTGCTTGGATTTTGAAGACTAGATTTTGTGACCCAAATGACCATTAGATTCTAAGATCTATGAATGTTGAGATTAAAGATATTTAATTTTAGAATTTTAGACTTTAGAGCTTTATATTTTTGGATCTTGATAGAGTTTTTGAACTTTGCCATTTGAATTTCTTATTATTTTTGTTGGGTGTGGAATTTTAAAGTTCTTTCATGGATTCCTTGGAATATGTGGACGCATCCAATTATATTTAAAATAAATTTTTAAAGCCCAATAGGCAAATATTCTTCTCTTGGAGCCCCATTAAGGTTGTGATAACTTCATCATTATGAAATAGGTCAAGTGGTTTGTGATGTTTTTCATCTAGAGTGATGTATTCAAGGGGTGTATGGGTAAGATTGAAGCCAATAAAAAGGTTTGTAATTTGGGGGATAGTATCATTGAAAGGGTTGGAGATTGAGTGGATAGTATCAATGAAATTTTTTTGGATAGGTAATACAATGCTAATGTAAGCATTGTTCAAAGGGAATTTAGGCTTCATAAAATGATTGTTTGCAAAAAAATTAATAGGAATAGTGAGAAAGAAATATTTTGATCTTGCCTAAAGTTGCACTAGTAGTTACTAGAGTACCCTTAATAAAAAAATTCTACATATTAAAATATTTGTATACATCAGCTTGAGATTATTAGTGTTGCATTAAAATGAATACTTTTTAGGATTCCTTCTTCATGAACTTGGCTATTAGTTTTTCTTGATAGTTCAAGTTTATACACATTTGATTTATAATGAAATATGTGTTACTTTATAAACATGATGAAAACCCATCATTAGAAGTTGTGAACTATTGGTATTTTTCATTTTTTAAACCAAAAAAATATAAAGAGATGAAGAGGAGTTATCAAATGACGTGTTTCTAAAAGGGATGCCAAATATGGTTTAAGAGATAGCAAGTTGTGAGGTCTAGGAATGATATAATAGCTTTATGAATTGTAGGAACTACAAGTTTGGTTATAGCCCATATTTACTATGAAAACTATGCTAAAAGGTATTCTATATGAAGAAATTAGGTTTAAAAGCTATTTTGTGGTAGGAAAGTCATAGTATATGACATATGAAGTGATCAAAGGGTAGAATATTGTGTTATGATAGCTGGATCATATGCTACCAATATTGTATGAGAATGGCAATAATGTGAAGTGTGTTCAACTAGGAGTTCCCCCTTCAAATAATTACATAACTAAAAACAATAAAATTAATTTTAAGGTGGAATATAATGAAATTATTCCTATAGGGAAGAAGAATAAAAGAGTATATTACATGTGTATGAAACGTGCAAAATTATGCTTATGAAATGAAATAGTGCTCATTAGGGATTTTACATGATATGATGTAAAATCACATGAAGCATGCAAATAAATATATAATCTTCTTAGTATGCATAAAATAAGAAAAAAATATCATCACCATTTTAGGGAAGAGAATGAATCACCAACATCCTCCAAGCCTATAAAAATATGAATGCAAAAGAAGAATTACAAATGAAAAAAAAAATTGGTTCAAAATGGAATATACCTCAAAATATCAAGACTTTTCTTCATCCCTAGAATACCTTAAAATAATTATATGCCATATAAAATAAACTAGATACAAAGAGAAGAATAAATATGATATTTGACACCACTATATGCAGGTACCTACAAGGGTAAGATGGGTCCTCTACATGTAACTAATAAATACATATCAAACATGATGAAAAGAATAGAAACATAAATAAAAGTATACACACATGTATAGATGATACAAAGGAATGATTGTATCCTCATACACCAAATAGTTCACTTTATAATCTTGATTATAGCGGTAGCAAGAACAAGATGATAAAGGCATCATTGTGAGAATCATACTAAGAGAATTTCATCCACCTAAGTACAATGAATTAGTTATAAGAATACCATGATCCCTTTGATAATAGACAAAGGTATGCATGAATAATATCATGAATATAGATGTTTGTTATGGGATATCCATTGAGTATTCATAAATTTATTCTCTAACATATGTATGTAATTACAATCAATACATACAATGAGTTGTAGTTGCTCACTACTATACACATTATTGTGAGTAGTAAGAATTGCAAGTTGATGCTCAATTTTATGAATAGCTTTGATAACATTTTGGATTTTCTTAATCTAGGTAGGGAGAAGAGATTTTCATTAAAGTTTACAAAATAGACAAAAGGTTTCCACATTATTTATTAATAGACCATCTCGTATGAGGGTAATAGCCTTCTTAATATATTTTTATTTAATAGACATTCTAATATAGATTGCATCACCAATGAGACCTTCAAATAGATTTTGAGAGATATCCCAATACAATAGAAGTAGAAACCTAAAACACAAGGTTCAATAGTAAATTGATAACATTCATACCCCAAGAAAAGTCAAAAATAGTTATAATGGTGTTGTATATGAAGTATTCAAGGAGTTCAATATGTTTGGTGTGTTTCTCCTTGATAATATTTTGAATTACCTCTTCTTCTATGTCATTTTTTGATACAAAAAACTCCCTCAACTAATCAATCAAAGAACATTAAGAATAATTACACTTTCATCCATGTATCTTTAGGAATTATGGTTTGTGTTTACAACTAATTACTTGAAACATTCTAAGGATATGTGAAAATCCTATTCTGAAAGATCTCAAAGTAGTGGCCAACGAACAAGAATAAAAAAGGAGTTAAAATCCTCTACATGTTTAGTTGTGCCAAACCAATTAGGGTGATCATATATAAATATATTATAATGAAACTACTTGACAATGTGGGTATTTCTCTATAGACATGTTCTTAATTAGATAGAACAAGAACCCTAATAAATACAACACATATGGCTTACTTATTGGACACTCTTGATTTTTGGTTCAGAGAGAATATATTCATACTTATAAATATGTAAATACTTAAAATGAAAGATAATTTGTTCATTTTATATATTTATTCTAACTGATGAACATAAGGATTTTGAATTGTTCCTTGTTCAGGGTTATAGAGTCACTTCAAGTAGTCATTAAACACAACTATAAAAAGAAAATTTATATCATAGATCTCTTAATATTAATGTATGACATTAATATCCCCAATTTTTGTCTAACTATAGTTCTACTTTTAGATCCTTAACAATTAATTCAAATCTTTATATCATACCTAAAGCTATTTATCTTTTCCTTGAAAAGATGAAAAAATAACATATACTCCATGGAAATGATATAGAGATGAAAATAATTAAACATTTTTATTAAACTTTCAAAATAGATTGACTAAAAAATTTAGGAGACAACTATAGTATAATTTCTATATTATATTACTCATTCTAAACAAAGGATTGATCTACAAGTATTCAATAACTAAACAACCACTTCTTTTATAACTTCTGAACCAAGCACATGATAATATAGCAACTAACTTGATAGAATTATTTTGAAAATTTTGAAAATATTAGAATCTATGTATACTACCTCAAATCTCCATTTTATAGGAGCAAGGGAGCAACAAGCTTCAATTCATGTACACATCACAATTATATTTGAAAAAAGAAAAAGATTAGAGAATATGTCAAAGACATCTTTGAGAAACTACTAGACAAAATAGAAATTTCTCATTGAGAAAAAGAATGTTGGAGCTCCAAAAATTGTAGGTGATGGGCTCAAAACTTGAGGAAGATTCTCCACCTTCAAAATTGACTACAACTAAGATGATGCTATTGTAACTGCACTATGGAGAATGTGATTGCAAAATTATGAAGTGTCATGGAAGTCCCTTTTTAAGATAAATGAAATGCATATCAAATGTATCTTCATTTCATTTAATTCAAAATCCAAACTTGGAGCCCACATTGAAGAAAGGTGGTCCTCAAGATGATTGATTGAAATAAAATCAAAATATGTATTCATTTTATTTAAATTTCAAAATGTGAACATGGGATAAAGATGTGGAATGGTGGGGCCCTAAGTGATGGTTGAGTTGAAATGTAGATTAAGTTTTTATTCTTTTTCGTTTTAATGTTCAAAAATTCTATCCATCACAATGTGGTTGGCAAGGGCCAAGTGTTTGTGATACTCATCTCCCAACAGTCCTGATGCAGAAATTTTTGGCAAAACTGAGCAACAAACTCAAAATAAATTCACTTCAATAATCTCTAATGAGAATTTTATTCATATCACAAATGCTGCACATAAACTCTTCTTGCATTGATGTTAAGTACAAGGCTTCATTTGTACATGAAACAAAACTAACTCCAACTTAAAATAGATTCATTCAAATCTATCCTTGTTTTAGAAAAAATATCCAAACTACTTACTCTACATGCTAAAATAAATAGATTTAGGATTATTAGAGAGATGTTTGGAATTTATAAAGGAAAAACAAATTTCTCCGCACACTCAACAATCTAGAAATATCTAGAATGTGACAACGTTAAACTACCAAGGAACAAAAGACTTTTTCATGGGCTCCTATCCATGAGTTCATCAATTCTACTTCCATACTTAGATATACCTAAAGTTGTCATCCATGTAGCTTCTTCAAGTGAGTGCTATTTACATTTGACGAAGTATTGAAGATACTCTTTGTTTTTTGGTCTTATTTACCACTTTCTTGTACAAAATCGCTTTAGGTTGCTTTGGCATCTCTATGGACAATTGTTGCTTCCACTCAATGATCTAATATCCACCTATTTTAGGAACATGAATTGTTTTCCTTCACCTTTGTAAAGGTATAGATCTGCAACATTAAGGTAGGAGAAATTTCAATGCCTTTTGGAAGTTCTATCTCATATGCATTGCTAGAAAATCTCCTTAGAACCCTACAAGGACCAATTTTCTTAACTTTAACTTGTTGTACTCACCCTTTAGAAACTGCTTCTTTTTTAGTAGCTGGGTAATCATGAGTTATAGTTACCAATAATGTTGCACAATTGCTCTAATTAGTAATTTTTTTCTCAACTACTGAGTATATACAAGTGGGCACCTATTGACACAATACATAAACTTTTATTGGACTTTAAATTAGCATGTTCCATTGAATGGTTATTAGAACATGGATGATAATTGAACCCCTTCCCCTATAATAATTTAATAGTTTTAACTATAAAACAAGTATTTAAAACACCAATACAAAGTAAAGTACCACGAAAACTTAAAACAAAATATAGAGTCTAATATATAACTGAGTCAAACAAAGACAACAATTTCTACATTCATTAATTTGAGTTAAACTTAAGAAGGTGCATTCATTAGTTTCTCTTAATCCAACAATAATAATTTAACAATTTTAACTATACAATGAGTATTTAAAACAAAATTGGGTAACACGAAAGTTGAAGATATAAAGTCAAGTCAAACAAAGGCAAGAATTTCTAATAAATGTCTGCCATCTCGAAGATGAGACTGAGATTTCAAAATGCTTCATTTGTGGAATAAAAGAGCTACGTAACGACTTGTTAGCTTGACTTTGAATGATTCTTAAAGGACCGGATCAAACACCCGGAAACACCGAATGCGCTCCTTGTCAAAACTCAAGAGGGGAAAATAGCGCGTAAACGCGTTATGTCTTCTTCCAAATGCACATTAGCCAATCTATAAATACGGGCAAGAGGAGGAAGCTTGATAGATACAAATCCAAGCAAGTATAATAGAGAGGAAGAGAAATAATAGAGATGGAGAGTGAAAGAAAAGCAGTATTAGTGTTGGTTTTGGCAGTAGGGATTGCTGTATTGGTTGGGAGTGTTTCTGCACAGAATTGTGGGTGTTCGAGCAATTTGTGCTGCAGCAAGTGGGGATACTGCGGCACTGGAGATGATTACTGCGGCACTGGCTGCAAAGAAGGGCCATGTTCCACCTCCCCCACTCCCTCCACTCCCACCACTGGCGGTGCTGTCTCCTCCATCATCAGCAAGGATTTCTTTGACGCCATTCTCAACGCTGCAGACAGCTCCTGTGCTGGAAAGAGCTTCTACACATACGATGGCTTCATCCAGGCTGCCAACGCCTACTCTGGCTTCGGCACCACTGGATCTTCTGACGACGCCAAGAGAGAACTCGCTGCCTTCTTCGCCCATGTCACCCACGAGACTGGATGTACGTAATCATCTATTTCAATGACTACGAATATTGTTGTTCAAATCTCGCATAACTTGTGATGACTGATGAGTATTGTGCTTTTGTAGCTTTCTGTTACATTGAAGAGATCAACGGGGCATCCAAAGATTACTGCGATGAAACCAACACTCAGTATCCATGTGTTGCAGACAAAGGCTACTTCGGCCGGGGACCCATCCAGCTATCGTGGTAATTAATCAATTCTGTTCGCTTAAGCTTTATACTTTGTTCTGTTGCGCTCTCTTCCCACTTCACACTAATGAGATTGAGTTGAGTATTGCAGGAACTTCAACTATGGTCCAGCAGGAAAGGACATTGGGTTCGACGGGTTGAATGAGCCGGAGAAGGTAGCGCAAGACGCCACCATTTCGTTCAAGACAGCAGTGTGGTTTTGGATGAAACAGAGCAACTGCCACAGCGCAATCACCTCTGGACAGGGATTCGGTGCCACAATCCAAGCTGTCAATGGCGATGTTGAATGTAACGGTCGTAAACCAGACATCGTGAACACGCGTATAAATTACTACAAAAACTACTGCCAGAAGTTGGGAGTAGATCCAGGCTCCAACCTCTCCTGCTAACTTCACCTCATCTCACCTCATATATCTCCAATTACATTTACAAGAAGAAAATAAGACGACAGATGAACATTCTGCCCTACTGTCATGTCCATTTGCTAAACAAAATAAAATTTCCAAGTGAAATAAACGATGTTGTCAAGATTTTAATATTAAAATAGTTTAACAGTTTGTTTTGAAAATTTGTTTGATTTAGTATGATGTGATGGAACAAAAATATGTGATGAAGCAGAAATTCAATAGTACATGAAATACTGTTGTTTGTTCGTTCCTGTCATAGAATTATAAGGAGGCTGCAGTTCTTGGCAAGCAATTAAAATTGTTTATTTGCTACTGCCAATCAAAATAATTCAAAGTGAGTTTCATATATGAGGTTGGATAGTGTAGGATTATATTTTTTTCTCACTAAAAGTGAGTTTCATATATGAGATTAATTAGCTAAACTTAAAATATCACAAATCTTCTTGTTATAATATCTCATTTGTTATTTGTTATAAATTTCCATGGAGCGATAAGGTGTGCATGGATTGATAAAAAAGGTGATGATAAAGAAGAAGACTAGATAGGACGACACAAGGAGATATAAGGGTGTTAATGTCGAACATATCTGAGGATGAGGTCCCTCAAAAATGTGGTCTTACTGGTTCATAGCTCTAGTTAAAAGCGATTTGGCTTCGACCCCTTACCAATCGTTTTATATATATATAATTTGTCACTATGTGGTTCCTATAAAGCCAAGAATTGGCAACTGAATGTCATATCATCCTTTAAGGAACAAAATCCTTTATTTTTTAATTCCACTATCATATCATTTTGAAATAAAAAAAAATAGGCTCAAGAAGGAGGGGAACACTTAATATTTTTGAGTTTAGAATTGCTCAAGTATACAACAAATTGCACAATTTCTCTAGTTAAGCTAGGGGCAACTTCATCTTAATGAATAGTTCCCTTAATTTTGAAAGAGATTCCCTTATAATTAACTAAGTTTATATAAAATGGAAGCTTTTCTTTTATCCAAGAAAACAAAATAGATATAGGGGCATCATGGCCAAAATTAAAAATTGCATACATTTTGTGTAGTCATAAAATTTTAAAGTTCAAAAATTTTGTTGATCATTTCTTTTAAAAGTTGTTCACCTTCACCTTCAAGAACATTTAATAGATATCCAACATAGGAAAGAGGATTTGAGTAGATTTATAACAATTCAACTTGGTATTTTGATACTCCCAACAATTAATATGCTAGTTTTTGTGACCATGAGAATTTTGAGCAATATTTTTTGGAACAATTAGAAGGAGGGAAGAATATAGAATGTACTAAAAATGCACGCAAAATAAGAGATAACACAAAGGTATGTACATGTAATTAAAATATTAAGAATTCAACAAGTAATATAAGCCTTTAAGCTAGATAATCACAAAAAAATATTGAAAGAGAAAGAGAAGGCCACATGATAGAGGATCCAATGCTAATGCATGGACAAAAAAGAGAGTAATTAAATAATGACATATTTTTCAATAAGGAAAGAGGTCATAAAAGGGGATTTCATTCTCCATCAAATGATGGAGTCATCATAGGGGTGCTGGATATTGTCAATTATTATATAGGAGAAAAATAATTAGCAAGAAGAGGAGACTCATAAAATGACACTAAATGGATCAAAATTAGTGTTTAGACTAAATATTGATGATGTTTGTAAATATTATTTTAAAAGGTGGAATTCTAAAGTATGCACTTTTATTCCTTCAATCAAAAAAATCTTATAGTTTGGTGTGCATAATTTGTGAGATTTTTAAATTGAATATTTTAGTAATATACATAATTTAATTTATTTTAATAATTTAACCATGCATGCATGGAATAATAGTGAATTTGATGAAGATTGTTAATTAAAGAAGTGTATATTGATGAATTTAAGCATATTTAAAATATGGTAGAAAAGTTAAGAGAGATCACACTCGATTTAGATTTCTAGAATGAAGCTATGTGAAAAAAACACACAAAGTAATCATATAAAAAGAAGACATAGAAATAGATGTTCAACATATATATAAATACGTGATCAAAGGATATACTTTTAAGCATATTTTTAAATTTTTAAATTTTATTTGATACAAGAGAGTAGACTCGTTAATAAAAAAATAATATAAATGTACATTTAACAAAACCTTTTGCAATTTTTTTTCCAAATTAATTTTTTTATATATGGTTTTATATTGTTATACTTTCCATTTCTAGCCATTTATCTCTTGTAGAAAATCTCCAAATTAATAAAACCTAAAAAAAAGTTTTTATTATTTTCTTTAAATTTATTTTTTATATATTGAGACTATTGAAATTATGAATATTGCGATTTCATAAGTTTGGATTTGAAATTGAAAACTTGACATTTAGATTTTTTATTCTAGATAGAAATTTGAAGCTTTGGTATTTAGATTGCTTAGTATTTAAACTTTTTGGGTGTGGGTATTGTTACTGTTGGCATGGGTTCCTTAGGATATGTGTATTTAGAAGGGTTATGGGATGGGTTTATGGGTTAAGATTCATAGGATTAGGTGGATGGTATGGAGGATTAAAGTTAATATAAATTGGTGGATGATTTGATATTTGAGGGTTTATATGAGTTAAGGGATTTGATTTTATAGATTAGGATGTAGAAGGGTTAATGGATGGATAGATAGGTGAGGATTTAAATGATGAATAGATGGTTCGATTGTTTAGGATTTATAAATTCTTTGAGGGATATTTTGATTCAACAGGATATTTATGGTTTTATAGGTTAGAATTTATATGGTTGGATGAATGTTTTAATGGATAATTTGGAAGGTTTATTTTGTGCAAGTGTTTAAGGTTGTAATTTATTGGAAGATTGGCCTCTATATTTATAAGGCAGTTAACCATCACTTTTTTAAAAATTTTAAGGAGAAAGTGATCGAGTTGGATGCAACCTTGAATAGTGTTGGGGAAACCATTTGGGTATTACTACATTCTTCTTTATCTACAAGGGTCTCATCATTATATATTTAAATAAGTTATTACATTGGTCAACAAATTCATTAAAAAAGGGGTTCATATTTTTTATTTTGATTGGATTATGACCTGTAAAGGTTTGACTCAATTTTTTTATGGTCTTAACACAAGAGACAATAAAGATACTCAAACATCCTAGCTACTCAATTGGTTCATTTTAAATTGTTGTCCTATTAATAAAAAAATAAACTTGATAAAAAAAGTAGTACCAATTCAATATGTTAAATTGATAACTATGGAGGATTAATAGTATACCAATATACCATCTCTCTATTTTTAAAGATATGTGGTGAGAATATTCCCTATGTCAACCACTTATTGATTCATCACAATCACCAAATTATTGAATGGTTAATTATGATAGGTTTACAAAATGATCAACTAGGAAATCTCCTATATAACCAGAGTGAGGTGAGGCATAATTCCATGATATAAGGGTGTTTTTTGGTGGGTTGTCTTCAGAGTGTAATCCACATCCTCCACTTGGTAGACTATAAATTCATTACTAGAAAATTATTTCAATTAGTGAGCCCTTGTGACCTTAATACTTAACATTAATGTAGCCCTTACTATTATTAAAAAAATCATTCTTACAAATCCATAATGTATTCCTAAACTCGCTACTAGAAATTAAATCTCTTTCTTTAAAAGAGCCAACAAATAGAATTACACATTCACAAGAGATTCACAAAGACAAATAACAAAATACTTGATATTATTATTCATGTGAGAATAAGAAGTACATTCTGGAGACAATATTTGTATTAATTTTCATGATAGTCCATAAACTAATTAATATTGTTGAAGGAATATTTACATTCTTCACTATGAAAGACTGGACACATTCTAACTTAGACACTAATACTCTACCCTTTTCCAAAGAGGCCAAGATTCCCTCGAAAAAATCTCTCTTAATTATAACCTTGGAATTCCTTTTATAAGAGTAAGGAATGCAACAAGATTTAGGTTGTTTACAACTATCATGTTCTCATTTGACATATGTTTTTTTTATACACATGGAAAGAAAATATTCCCAATATGAAACCTAAAACAAAAAAGGACAACTTATCAAACCATATGCACTAATGGTGAAGAATAAAATATCGTTGAAATTCAACTGCTTGAGTCGTGCCATCATCACATTGTTGATGACTTTAGGGATGTAAGATTCTCACTATACAAACTAGAAGAGGAGCTCATAGAGTGCAATCTTGCAAGCAGATAGGGGGGGCTGACTTTAGTTATCAATTTTAACTAAATGGGCTCTTTGCTAGATCCGACTTTCCCCTATCCTTATTGTTCTCCTCCCCGCTCCCTCTATATCTTGGGCTTCAGGAAACAGGGGGTGAAGGTAGGCAACTAGTAAAAGGCCATTTACAACTGCAAATGCCTTTCAATATCCCTTTATCTACCTCTTGCAATTTCAATGTCCCTTTAGCTACAAAGTAATATGTTGTGCTGCTATAAACACAACCTTCTTAAAATATTCTCCACCTAGTATCATTAAACCTAAATCTTATGAACACAGAGTTTGTTTCTACATATGGGCATTCCATTTATGATACTGTTCTTGAACAAATGTATAGTGAAATTTTTATAATGCTCCTTGAGCAACTCAACATCTATCAACTTATGAAAAAACTCAAAGCTCTAAATTTAGAAGTTCTAAATGTAGCCTAGCATGTCGTACCATGCGTATAAAACCTCCTTTTTGCCTTTTCAAAGATTTAAAACTTATCTTCTTTAATCATTTGACCGCCAATTGAAATTTATTTTTGGGAACAAACAAACATTCGTACCCATGTGATGGTACCCACACAATAATTATTACAAAGGCAATGGTTATAGTGACTGAAAAAATATCACATGGGCCCAGTTGCCACAATGTTGTGATAGACATAAGTCATTACTTAAGCGACAAGAAACTACCTTAAGGAGTTTTCCCTATAAATATTTTGTAGACTATGAATCACATCCACCATTATATCATCAAATATCAAAGATGAAGGTTCAATTCCAGGCCTAAGCTCTGATAGAACAAAATTTGTACAAGCATGATAATAATTGAAAGAAACTTGTCACTTTTCAATTGTATCATGTGTACCATAGTGATGAATTATTATTTGTTGAGCAAGGATTGAATGTTAATAAACCACGTGCTTATGGAAGTAAATGAATTCATTGTGTCACACATGTGATGTGAGGGGAATGAGGTCGCTGACACATGGGCATTGTCCTTTAATGATGACAAGGAGATACTGCTCAAGATCCCAAGGATTTTCTTAATCTCTCGATGGATTTTGATGAAACTTGGCATGCCGAAGTTGACGTCATGATGGTCGCCACTATATTTTTCTCTTCTCTACGATGTGGCAGATTATTAATTACAGAGGGGAAGGTGGCATGTGGATTTAGAATCAAGGAAGGATTTCGCATTAATGACTTTTACTCCAATTTGATGTGAGGTCAAGTGGAAAATTTTAAATATATTGGAAGGCATATCATTTGTAAGAAATCAAAGGCTTGAGTAATAAACCCAGGTCTTCAGACTGCATAATGCAGAATTAATGCACAACCTATAAATTGTACTTGTAAAACCATCCACCACCATTATTAATTATTTTTGGGATTACTAATTTAATTCGCCAGTAAAATTATTTTTTTTGTTTTATTAGAAGCATAATTCAACAAGTAAAAATTTATAGTTTTATATATTTCAAAAATTTTGCTCGTAAAAATTATTTTTGGGTTTCTATCAAATGTTTTATTTGCCAAAAAATGATTTTATATTTGAAAAGAAAGATAAATATTTATCAATATTTTCTATTGATTTTTACCAATTTCAATAAATTCACCAACCAAATTTACATTACATTTCCACGAAAAATTAAAAAATTGCCAATAAAATTAAATTTTAGATCTTCAAGTAACAAAAAATTCGCCAATATTTTACACCATTTTCGAGGGGGGTTTCTTTAAGTTTTCTCTGTACTTGTAAATCATTAAAGATCAATATATATCTTTCAATCCTAGTAATTACAAAGAGGGAGAAACAAGACTTTCGATAGCTTTTTATTAGAGTAAAACAAGTTTTGAAGGGACCCCAAAACCTTTTACCAAAAAAGGACTACCAACGATAAGAGAAAAATAGACACAATAATAGCTGGCCAACAACAACAAAAAAAAAAGAAACCAAAGGGTTGATAGACTTGAAAGCCTACTGAAGTTTCTTTAACATTTTTTAAGTTTCAACATTCTTGTGAATCGCATCTTCATTGATGTTCAGAACATCATGGATAATATGGACTTGATACATCTTCATTGATGTTCAAAACATCATGGATAATATGGACTTGATCATGGTTGTGCATTCTAGTTGAGAGGCCAAGAATGGGTCCTATACCTATGCCATGTTGATCTATAGTAGCATCCTTCCCTATGTCCTCCATAGTAGCAGAAGAGGAGCCAATGTTACCATTTGTCAAACCTTTAAAGGTCCACTCCTTTTCATTCAGCTTCTTGAGACCATTAATACTATTTTGCATAGTAGTTCTACTCACAGCCACAACAGCCCTAAGCTTATCATGAACCTTATCAATGGACTCTTCAAGAAATGTGATCTTTTCCTCATGATCCATCTTCATAATTTTCACATCCTTGGTCACATTTTGGGTGAGAGAAAGCATTTTATCTACATTATCCAAAGAAGGAAATTTGTTCAAAATATTCTACCCTAAATCCACTTTATCATTAAGTGTATTAACCTTATCTTTAAGTAAGTTGATTTCAAACACCATATATTTAAAAAGGTTATTTTATCCCTTCATCATATCCTTTGCCACCACCAGCATGTCCCATGTTCTAGTGGTAGAGGACCCCTTATCCATTCCTGCGAGGGTATCTTACTTTATATCAATAAGGATATCAATGTGGATTTCCATCCCCTATGGACCATCCATCCCAGAATCAGGAATGTCAACCCTATCCCTTGCCTCCTCATCCATTTTATTTTTGACATTCACACTTGAATTCTCCAAAGTCTTCTTGACAACAGGGGATCTAGTCTTCCTTTGGTCCCTGAAGAAGTTGAGAAAATACAACTTCTAAGATCCTAAGAGCACCTGCAAGCTAAATACCTATCACAAGAGAAGATTGGAGACAAAAACACAATAATGGCTCTAAAGAGAAAGATTATCATTCAGAGAGGGAATGAATAAAAATGTACAATGCAATCCTTATAAAAGGAGAATATGAAACCCTAAAGGTGTGCAACCCTAAAGGGATAATATTTATTTAATAATTAGAAATAATTATTAATTACCTACCATATTATTAAATGCCTAAGTTTAGCTTAAGTGTAGAGGATAATAGACTAATAATTAAATAAATAATTATTAGCTAATACAAAATAACTCTAACACCCTCCCTTAAGATGAGCCTAGGGAGTAGCTAAAAAACTAAATGCAGGAAGCAAAAAGAAACTACATGATGAAGGCGAATTTGGGTCTCGGCAAAAAGGCCCGATGAGATACCCAATCACAACCAAATCTCTATGAACTGGAGAAATAGAGAAAACCACATGAGAAAAAACTCTACTCCAGAAAGAGATGGGAAAAGCATGCTATAAAAAACATGAAGGAAGGAAGGCCTCAATCAGACCCCCCAAGGACAACTTCCTTCACCCCAAGCATAGAGCACAACTCAAGGTAGCACAAAGATGCAAAAGGTTTAGTGACGATGTCAGCAACCTGCTCCTCTCTAGGAATGTACTCCAAGATTAGAAAGCCATCCTGAATCAACTGTCTGATTAAGTGCATGTGAAGCTCAATGTATTTAGTCCTCTGGTGCTCCACTAGGTTGCGGGAAATGTGAATGGCACTTTGATTGTCACACCAAAGAATAGTAGGACTATAAGGAGTGAACCCAAACTCAGTCATCAGTTGTCGAAGTCATAAAACCTTCTGACTAGCTAACACCATTGCTCGATACTCAGCCTTTGTAGAAGATAATGCAATAGCAGACTGCTTCTTGAAAGATCATGTGATGGGGCTAGAACCAAGGCAAAAACAAAGCCAAAAGTAGACATCTGATCATGAGCATCACCAGCCCAATCTGAGTCAGTGAAGCCAATAATGTGAGGGGATCCTGAAGTATAGTGAATGCCAAACTATGTAGTGCCCTGAATGTACCTCAAAATATGTTTGGTTTCTTTCCAATGGCTCTCATGAGGATCATGGGAGAACTGAGAGACAAGCTCAACTGCAAAAGAAAGATCCGAGCACGTATGTGTCAGGTACAAAACATAGCCAGCCAACTGCTTATATAAGGTAGGATCCACAGAAGGTGTAGTACAAGTGGCAGACAAAATAGCACCTAACTAAAATGGTGTGGGTGTAGGCTTGCAAGCAAGCATGTCAAATCGGTGAAGCATATCAAGAGCATACTTCTGTTGAAGTATGGAAATACCATCAGAAGATTGAATAACCTGTAGGCCCAAAAAATAGTGCAGAAGGCCAAGATCTGTCATCTCAAACTACTCCATCAAAGCTCTTTGAATATCCTAAATCAAGGAGGACAAGCTACTAGTAATGATGATATCATCAATATATAGCACAAGGATAACTATATCATCCCCCTGACATTGAATATACACTGTGGGATTAGAATTGCAACGTGTGAAGAGTGTGGAGAGGAATAAAGAGTCTATCTTCTCATACCTAGCTCGAGGGGCCTATTTGAGACCATATAATGAATGTTGAAGTCTGCAAACCAAAGAGGAATCCTACACAAATCCCTAAGGATGGTCCATATAGATCTCCTCATGAAGGTCTCCATGCAAGAAGACACTCTTCACATCCATCTAAAAAACTATCCATCCCTGTGAAGCTGCGAGTGAAAAGACAAAGAGAATAGAATTCATCTTAGAAACAAGAGCAAAGGTTTCGGAGTAATCAATACCCTCCACCTGAGAGAACCCCTTCACAACAAGACATGGCTTATACTTATGAATAGAACCATCTACAACATACTTGGTACGGTACACCCACTTGCACCAAATGAACTTTCTTCCTTTCGGAGGAGTACAAAGATCCTAAGTATGATTCTTCATCAAAGAAGAATACTCCTCATTCATGGCGCTATCCCACTCTGGGTGACCTGTCGCCTCTAAATATTTCTGAGGATCATCTAAAATGGTATGACTCAGAAGACTAGAACCAGATGTCTTTGCATGAGTATGATAAGAATCTGAAGGATCACCTACCATAGAACTAGCAGCATCAACTATAAATCAGGCCCACTTGAGCAAAGGCTGAGCTGCAAGTGGTGGTGGTGGTGGAGATGGAGGACCATCATCTGCAACATCCTCAAAGAATAAAGAATCCGTAAAATATGAAGTGGGAGGAGGAGGCAGTGAGGGAGAAGCTGGTGATGGAGAATCCATCTGAGGAAGGCGTTCATCAAACTAGACATCCCGCCTAAATAGGACCTCTTAGGAATCAAGATCAAACAACCTGTACGCCTTAACATCCTCACAATAGCTAACAAATATTAGAGGTTAGCTCTTCCTCTCCATGGCTTTCCTCTGAGCATCTGGAATAAATGCCCAAGCCTCACTACCAAATACTCAAAATGATGAAACATCAGGCTTGACATGGGACCAAGCCTCCTCAGGAGTCATGTGGCACAATGCCTTATGAGGCATCTGATTTTGAATATATGTAACACAATTAATAGCCTTAGCCAAAAAATTAGGTTGCATAGCACGTGACTAAAGCATACAATTGCCCATCTCCTGTAGTGTTATGTTCTTTCTCTCAGCAACACCATTCTGTTGAGGAGTGTGAGGTACTAATAATTGATGTTGCAAACAATGCTCAGTGCAGAAATATATAAAATCCCAATTCACATATTCTCTCCCATTATCAGTGTGTATCCTCCAGATAGAAAAACCAGACTGCTTCTCTTCAAATTTCTTAAAGACTCGAAATGAATCAAAGACATCAGACTTGTACTTAAGAAATTACACCCATGTACATCCGGAGAAGTCATCAATGAATGTGAGCACATACTTGGACCCTAAAAAAGATCGAGTCAAAAATGCACATAAAATCACTGTGTACCAAATCCAAGGGTGCCTTAGTATGTGTGTCTCTACCTATAGGAAAAGGGTCTCGATGATTCTTTCCAAGGGCACAACCTCACCACACACCATCAGTACGAGATATCTGAGGGAGCTCAGTCACAAGTACCTGTGTACTCATCTGTTGTAAGTATCTGTAATTGACATGGCCAAAATGCCCATGCCAAAGTCTACTCATTGAATCTGCATGTGCTACAAGAGAAACCCCTAAACCATCTGGACTCTCAAAGCCATCAAACCGGTATAACCAAGAATCGGGATCAACACTGCCAGTAGTTACAACCAAATCAGGATCATGGAACTCTCTAATTACCACATCATGTGATGAGAACTCAACTGTTTTACTAGAGCCAGAATGACAAATCTGATAAACAAAGAGGAGGTTCGTTGAAATGTCAGGAACCAAAAGAACATCCTGAATACAACCACCTGTCAATGGAGCATAACCTGAACCTGAAACTGAAAGTTGTGCTGAGTCATCAACTACAATCTGTAAAGTATGACTATGAGAAAGTGAGGTAACAAGCTGCTGAGATTGTGTCATGTGGTGATAAGACCTTGAATCAATAATCCAAGTAGACACAGAAGCAATAGCTCATGCAGAAAGAACATTTCCTTTTCTTGTAGAAGAGGAAGAGGGAGGCTAAGGAGAAGAAATATGATGTTGTTGAATGGCTTTCTCCAAGGCCTCTAAACTAGATGTCCTTCCTTGCCATAGAAACTGTGAAGTTCATCTGATTTCTTCTTAGTCTTGGAGGAAGGCTCACCAGACTTAGAATATTTCTCCTATTTGGGATAGGACTTCATTTTATAATCAAACTTAGGTGGTGGCTTGGAGGAACTCTCACTGCCAGCTAAATCCTTCTTAGGCTTCGGTTTTCTCTTTTTGTTCTCTTTAGATGTCTGAGAAACAAATACTTTGTTCTTTGATCCTGTGAGAGTGTCCAACTAAGATAGGTGAGCCTACTCACGAGTCAAGCGATCACAGAACACATCAAATGTAGGCATGGTGAAACATGTACCCAAGGCATCCATAGTAGAATAAAATGTAGAATCAAATATCTGATGGGGACCTCGAAGCTTAGAAAGAATCAAGTAGATGCACTCTATGTTTGTCTTATTTTTACCACAACTGTGAAGGATAGACATGGTGGTTTTGAACTTGTTCAGAAAGTCCTCAATGCAAGGAAAGGACTTAGGTAGAAAGGAAGAGAGCTCTGCCTCAATCTGTAATGCTTTGATCTCATTGATGGTTCCAAATATTGTATCAAATTTGGACCACATAGCTCGAGGAGTGAGAAAACTATCAAGGTGAAAAAGAAAGTTGTTTGAAACATGTATGGAGATGACACCCATAGCCTCATCCATCTTATTTATTTGTTGAAGAACCTTAAAAGGACACTGCAATAGAGGTTGATCCTCATCCAAACAAGACCACAACCCTCGTGATCTGAGAACCCTCATCATTATAGCTTTCCAGAGGTGATAATTTTGTGAATTAAGAAGCTCAACTGAAGAATCTGTCATATGTACCTATACCTGTACATGAACCTGCTCTTGATTTTTTTAAATTATGTGCTTTTTAGACTAGACAGAGGATGCAGAATGGGTTTTTTTTAGATTTGAAGTGTTTTGATTTTCTAAAGTAAATTATAGAAATTAGAAAATAACAGCGCCCACAAAATGGAAAAACCAAACCCCACTATAATCTAAGAGCCAGAAAAGAAGACAAAAGCTCAAAACTGTGTTAGATAATATCATGTGTACCTGGTAAATTTTATGGAAAAAAAACCCAAAATCTAAATAGGGCTCTCCAAGACCTTTTCAACGCCTATTCATTTTTTGAAAACGGAGTCTGTTTGCCCAAGTTATAGCTCCCAGAGTACATAAAAGACCTCTGCCATTGATGGAAAATAACAAGTACAAAATGAAAAATTCAACAAATATAACCTCCAGATCTGAATAGAGCTCAAAAATATCTTTTCGACACATTCATTTTTGAAAATTTGACTCTATTTGCCCAAGTTATGACAAAAAAACCAATAGTCTGTCAAAAGCCCTTCAAAGGAAAAAAAAAAAAAGGACCCCTGGTGGTGGCAAGGGGGCAGAGGTTGGGCTGAGCAATGGTGGCTGGCAGTGGCTGGGCAAAGCAAGCGACGACAGTCAGCTTGAGCAGTAGCGGCAACCAGACAGAGCAGCAGCTAGCGGTGGCCGAGCAACAAGCTAGCCCTAGGTGGCGACCAGGTGGAGGGTGTTGGCGGTAGGCAGCAAGCGGGGGTAGTAGTGACTGTTGTTTGCCATGGTAACTGTGAAGTGGGAGAGCCGACAGTTAAAAGACTGCCAGTAGACGTCTATGAAGACTCTCGAACCTGTTGTAAGCCACCAAGCTGACCCCAATGGGTTATAGATTGTCGATGACTCAGCCGTATCCAGATAGGCCTCAGCAAGTCATAAAACAACCAAAAAAAATAAAATTATTTTCTCGAAAAACGTTCCCTAGAAGGGCCAAAATAAAATAAAAATCCAGAGCCAAATTTGTCCAAATTAGACAAATTTTATATGAAAATGGGGGTTTTTTGGTGTTCTCATCTCAATGGTGAGGTCCGTTTGAGCCCAAAATGCCCAGAAACAAAGAAGCTCTCCAAATCCAAAAACAAAACTCTAAAAAAACTGAAACCCTGGCCTCCAAAAAATCTTCTGAAAAATCAAGAACAAGAAGTATCAGGTTTAGGCTTTGATACCATGAAGAAGTTGAGAAATTATAACTTCTGAGATCCCAAGAGAACCTACAAGCAAAATACCTATCACAAGAGAAGATTGGAGACCAAAACACAATAATGGCTCTGAAGAGAAAGATTATCATTCAAAGAGGGAATGAATAAAAAATTACAATGCAATCCTTATAAAAGGAGAATATGCAACCCTAAAGGGATAATATATATTTAATAATACCTACCATATTATTAAATGCCTAGGTTTAGCTTAAGTGTAGAGGATAATAGACTAATAATTAAATAAATAATTATTAGCTAATACAAAATAAAGCTAACAATCCCCAATTGCAAAATGAGACAAATTAGGGCCTTTTTTCTTCTCTTTATCCTTTTTGTACTATAAAAATTTAGAAGATTCTGCCACCTAATATTTACCCCTCTTAGTAGGGCTTGGGAAACGGGATTCCAAAACAAACTCCACTGGGAGCACATAATCAGATTCTTATTTATTTATTTCATATCTATGGGGACAATTGGGGGCATAACTAACCTTCTTAGGGTATTTTTGATTACCAATATGGTATGAACCTTCATCATCAGATTGGGCATCTTCATGGTTGGTAGAGAAATTAGAGCAATATTGATAAATTTTCTAGGCAAACGTAATTTTACACTTTGAATAGGATGGTTTAGGCCTAATAGACAAATATTTATCATTCTCCATGATAAGAAGAATGAGGCCTTCATGGAGAAATGGGGAATTAGGGTTCTTTCTGTGAGCATTAATTCCATGGCAAAGAAAAGAGAGGATATAAAAGGGCATAGAAATCCATCTATCACACCTAAAATGATTTAAAATAATGAAATGATAGCTAAACGGGCTTGAAAAGAGGTCGTCAAGGGTTAAGTACCTAATGATAACTTTTGTAACTTTAGACCAAAGGGGTTTTATGGAGGTAGATTCATAACCCCCATCTGTAGTCTGCTTAACCTTCTCCCATTCACCTTCAAAAAAAAAAAAAAATATTAACTGCTTTATCAGACTCCTTTTGATCTCTGTAAAATTTATTGCCTTCCACCAATATTCTCGTGATTTTGGCAATAAGGTCTTCAGTGATAGAGATTTCAACCTTATACACATGCAAAATCTCATTCTCCCACCCTTCTAGAAAAGTATTGGTCACCAAAAAGTAATGGCCATGGAGCTTCTCCAAATTTGTTTTAATCCCTCCCACTAAAAGTTTATCGCAAACAAGGTGGTTTTTCTACCATTTCTCATAAGAGGTTGGCTCCACCTTATTTCTTTCTCCACCCATCATGTTTTAATAGCTAACAAGGAGCCAATAACCAAACAAGCTAGACCCCATAAAGCAAATGAAAACTAGACTGGAAAAATCCTTAGACCAATAAAACTTGTAAATAAATGCCCTACCTTTTCCTTCCATAATGGGGAACAAACATCTCATTCAATGAGCCATCATTACAAAGAGAGTCATCTTTATGGCATAATTGATTATCATTAGCAATGAGATTTTTAATTTCATGTGGATTTGATCATAACTCCCCCACCATAAGATATTATGTAGCTTAACTCCAATATTAGCAAACCCATCATCAACTTTATTACCTTCGCGAAAAATGTGTGAGATTTTATAGTCCTCAAAATATTTGAGCATTTCAATTCTATCAAGGATTAGGCTTTTATTGAAAAACTAGGAGCCTAACCGTTAAATAATTGATAATGTTTAATGAATCACTCTTGAGCTAGATCTTCTGGTAACAATTAGAGACTACCAATTTGATTCCAATGTAAGCCGCATTTTCCTTGACATAATGGTTTGTCACAAGACTTTAAATAGTTAATTTTCCTTGCATATATTATTTGTAGAATTGACATGAGGTATTTGTTGGAGTATAATATTCCAATATAAATGTCATATCTATTATTGAGGGATCTTGTTTTACAGTGTAAACAGCTCATGTACAAATTTAAGAGTATCTTAGTCATAAGTTAATGAATTAAAATATGGTAGTTGGTTAATATAAAATATAGTCTTCAATGATAATCTATTGTTTACTTTTATGTATACACAAATCTATTTATAAATAAAGAAATTATGAAGCATTTGTGTACATCTCTCTTTTCCTTATGTTTCTACATATCCATAGAAAGGACACCCTGATATTATAATGATTCTTTTTACTTATTAATTTATTCATTACCACTCTAAGTATCAACATATGTAGTGTGATTACGAACTGAACTATTCAAGCTTGTGAGATATGAGTTGTTGAAGGTTTTATTTGGGTATCAAATAATTTGTGCACTTAATTCCTCAAAATGACATCCAAAAATAATTGTTATGAGTCCCATATATACAAAGTATTTGTAATTCTCCCAAAAATCTTTGAACTTTCCTACTTGATCTCTTACACATAGATAATGAGTCCACTCTAATCTTAGGGTTCTCACTTAAAATTACTCCTATATAAGTATTGATGGTGGTGTTTGTGACAATACTCTCACAAAATAATATCTAAGCAAATCCAATTCATTAACAATTGGGCTCAATGAAATCCTTGAAATGTGTATAAGTACCCCATGTTAGAGTTTATTTTCTATACTCTTGCCATTACATTTGTATTGATTTACTCTTCATATTTATGGGATTGTATTGCCAAATGAAAGGCTTTTGAATGTCAAAACTACTAGGAAAAGAAATTACATTCATGGCCACCTCAGTAGAATATTTCATTAGATCAAGCATGTATGTCTATTAAAGTGGTAGTTAAAATTTTGTACTCTAGTTTTATTTTATAGGTAGCTTGGGCATCCTCCATTTCAGATAAATTCTCTCTCTCTCTCTCTCTCTCTCTCTCTCTCTCTCTCTCTCTCTCTCTCTCTCTCTCTCTCTCTCTCTCTCTCTCTCTCTCTCTCTCTCTCTCTCTCTCTCTCTCTCTCTCTCACAAATTCACACATGTATATACACATGCACATTGTTGCAATTAAAAATGTACAATTGGTAAGGAGATTACTATGTTGTTTTCATCCTTCATCTGCAACTATACTATCAAATTAATTTTGAATGATCAAATTTTTTCATAATATCTAAGGTGCTTCATTTGAGCAATCTTTTTGATAAATGACCCTAAAGATAGAAACCTTGAAAATACTATAGATAATTTATGTGTATCAACTCTCACATGTGTTTATTAATCCCTTTGAATAATGTTTGCCTATTATTTAATTCAACAAAAATATCAATAAACTATTTGGGTGCTTGCAAGAAGTTGTGTCCACTTTCTGGCCAAAAAGTGGAAGTTTTTTCCCCTTTTTTTCGATTTCGCCTTGTTTGACCTAAATATTTGAGGTACTTAAAGAATGAATCTTGAAAAAATTCAGTAAGAAAATTTAGTGCTCGAAGTATACTTTCCAAATATATAATTTATTTTAATACCCAGATCTTAAAAATGAAGTTTGAATAGGCATTACTAAAACCTATAGTTTAAAAGTCAGTTTTCAGGACCATACCATGCTCGTGTACAACAAGCATAATTTGACCTAAATGAAATTATTTTTATAAATCCTTTAGGGAAAATATTTGTAACTCACTCACCTTTGATGAGAATATTTTTTTTATAATTTTTTTTGCATATTTTTTTTTGTTAATTTTTTATTGGGCATAATCATTGTTTTAAAAAATTCTCGTATATAGAAAGAATAATTTGACCTGAACTTGACATTTTTTAGTTTGTTTTTTTTAAACTGTATAGAATTGTCTCTAGTTTGATGCCATATTATGATAGTATACCCCTTAGTAGGACCTATTGAAGGGTATTATGTCATAATAGGACTAATTATGACATAATAGGACCTATGCTGACATAATAGGTCATATTATGTGATCATAGGTCCTATTATGACATCATGGGTCATATTATGTCATAAAAACTCTTAAGAGGACCTATTATGACTTTATACCACTTAGTAGGACCTGTTAAGGGGTATTATGTAATAACATGACCTATTATGACATAATAGGACCTATAATATCATAATACAACCTCTATTATGTCATAATAGGTCCCACTGTGACATAATAGGTCCTATTGTGTCATAACAGGTCCTAATAATATGACCTATTATGTCATAATAGGTCCTATTATGCCATAAGACCCCTTAAGAGGTCCTAATAATATGACCTATTATGTCATAATAGGTCCTATTATGTCATAAGACCCCTTAAGAGGACTTGTCATGTCATAATAGGTCCTATTATGTCATAAGACCCCTTAAGAGGACCTTTCATGTCATAATAGGTCCTATTATGTCATAAGACCCCTTAAGAGGACCTATTATGACATTATACCCCTTAGTGGGACCAGTTAAAGGGAATTATGTCATAATAGGACTAATAATGACATAATAGGATCTATGATGATATAATAGGTCCTATTATGTCATCATAGGTCCTATTATGACATCATAGGTCCTATTATGTTATAAAAACCCTTAAGAGGACCTATTATGACTTTATACCCCTTACTAGGACCTGTTAAGGGGTATTATGTCATAATAGAACCTATTGTGACATAATAGGACCTATAATGTTATAATACAACCTATTATGTCATAATAGGTCCCATTGTGACATAATAGGTCCTATTATGACATAATACAATCGATTATGTCATAATACGACATATTATGTCATAATAGGTCATATTATGTCATAAGACCCCTTAGGAGGACCTATTATATGACCTATTATGTCATAAGACCCGTTAAGAGGGCATATTATGACATTATACCTCTTACTAGGATTTATTATGACATAAGACCCCTTAGTAGGACCTATTATGACATATGTAGAGAAAAATAAGTTGGTTGGGGGAGAGATATGGTACATTTAGAGAGAGATAGAGATGTATATATAGAGAAATATAGGTCGGTGGGAGTAAGGGGAGGTGTATAGAGAGAGCGCAAATAAAGAGTAAAGAGTTAAGGATGAGAGAGAGAGAGAGAGAGAGAGAGAGAGAGAGAGAGAGAGAGAGAGAGAGAGAGAGAGAGAGAGAGAGAGAGAGAGAGAGATTTTGGGAGAGAGGGGACAAAGTGAGATAGAGAGGTAGAGAGGGGATAGAAGGGACATAAAAGTATAGAGGGACTGAGGGAAGGGTGAAGAGATAGAGGGAGAGAGAGATGTTGGTAGGGAGGGAGTGAAAGGTATGTAGAGAGAGATATATAGTATATGTAGAGAAATAAAGGTAGGTAGGGAGTAAGGGAAAGTGTAGAGAGAGATGAGATAGAGAGTAGAGAGTTAAGTATGTGAGAGAGGTAGAGATGAGTCTAGATTCAAGCAGAGAAAGGAGAGAGTGAGATAGAGAGGAGATAGAGGGGAGATAAAAGTAGAGAGGAAAGGAGGGAGGGTTAGAGAGAGAGAGAGAGAGAGAGAGAGAGTTCTCAAGTGGAAGAGAGATGTATGTAGAGAAAGATAAGTTGGTAGGGAGAGTACCAAAGGTAGGTAGAGAGAGAGAGACAAAGAGCGAAAGAGGTATATATGTAGAAAAGTAGAGATAGGTAGGGAGTGAGGGGAGCTGTGTAGAGAGAGGAGATAGATAGTAGAGAGTTAGGGATGTGAGAGAGAAAAAGGTGAGATATAGAGGTAGAGAGGGGATAGGGGAAGAGTGCTATGGAGAGAGATGAGTCTTGAGCTCAAGAAAGATAAAGAGAGCTAGAAAATGTTGATAGGAGCCTGCTGATTACAGAAATATGACTAAGTATAAAAATTTATAAGATCTTCTAAAATCTAGAATTTGCAAAAATCACTCCTGGAGATTTGAAATCACTTTCAAACATCTTGCTAATATAGATATGGAGGGAGATGATTCTAGAGCTCAAGGAATATTAAGAGATTGAGATAAAAAGAGTTAGCAAATATTGAACTGCTAATTACTGAAATTTCACTGTCTGAAAATTTATAAGATCTTCTAAAATCTAGAATTTGCATTATAACTCCTAGAGATCTGAAACCACTCTCAAACATCCTGCCAATATATACATGAAATATAACTTAAAGTATAAGAAAGGAAAAAAAGACAAAGAGAATATACTTATATTTCATGTATATATAGCTTATTTTTAAAAATTAAAATAAAAAAAAAGGGAAACAGGATCTCGTTTTTTTTTTAAATGGGATCTCGTTTTATTTTTGAAATGGGATCCCATTTCTTAGATCTAGGCTCGAGATCCCAATGCTAAATGGGATCCCGTTTCAAATTTTGGCTTAGGATCCCATTTCGTTTCTCATGCACTTCATCTGATTTGCCATTTTTTTCTAAGTGTAAAACTTCCACACTAAGTTGACACAACTTTGTGCACTTACCCATTTGTTTTCCTCTAATCTAGATTTAATGGCTCTAGGATAATGAGATGTAATGATTTAGGCTAAAGAATCATTCTTCTCATTTTTGTTATAGCTGGGCATCTTGAAATTATTTGAATGGGACAATACAAGGAAAATTTGGGAACATCATCAACATTTAAAATCAATAACTTAATCTATGAATTTCAAGATAGTTTGGATGTTTTTCTATCATTCATTGAATGATTATGATATCAACTGAAATAATATATCTACTAACAAATGTTATAATTTTCTCATTTTTGTATAATATATCATAATAGGTGATACATGGGTATGTGAAATGGTTCTATTATAGCTTGATACTTCAAGGAACTTCTTTGTAGGGATCAATTTTTCAAACATATCATACTTAACTAAGCTAGAAGTTATTTAAGTATTGTCATTTTCAAATATAATGTCACTAATGGAGGACATACCTATCATTAGGGTAATGAACAACATGCTCATACTCCCCACTAATGAAGCCCTCATAATTAACAGTACCAAGGAAGGAACTATTGGCTGACAATTAACAATAGAGACTACTTTGAGCTTGTTTCTCCACAAACACATGGAAGCCATGGAAATTTGGTTTTGTATCTTTTCTCCTACAAGAGTACCAAGATTGTGTCATTCTATTGCAAATGTTCTTATAGGAAAATAGATCCTAGTGGGTAGAAGTAGGTCTAATTTTTGATACCTCTTCTCTGTTGTTGCATTGTCCAATAAACTTCAAGTTGAAATGTATATTCCTTATTATCATTAGATTCAAATAATGAGCCCAAAAGGACAACCATTACTTCCATTTTGATAAGGGTGATAAAGTATGGTTTGAAATTCATTATCTACTTCTCTCTTTTGCAACAACCCACCCAAACCTTCCCTTTCATGCACACATCCCTCCACCAAGCACACATAGTCAAAGAACAAAAGAAATTGTTTGTAGGTATCTATGATCATCATTAAATGAAGTGGCATCTATTTTATGGGTTTGATGGCACCACCCAACAAGGCGATAGTGATCTAAGCACTATTTTATTGTTATTGTCAAGGGAGGTCTTCTTTGCATATATGAATGGATCTTCTTCATTAATTAATAATAGTTGAGTATTATGACTTTCTCTAGGTTTTCACTAATATTCTTTGTCCACTCTAGATTGTTATGATATTCTTCCTTCATTGAGGAAAGAGGAGTAAAGAGGCAAAAATACTTGTATACGATATTATTTAATATTTTTGAAGTATAAATAGCTATTGTTCAATGCTTATCAATGCCCATCTAAACAATAACTACCCATGTACCATTTTCATGTTTTATGAAAATGAGAAAAATTTCAAGAATGAAAATTAAATAAAAAATGATAAATTGTTTCAAATATATAATACAATGATTATTTAGACAAATTAAACTTTATATTTATAATCAAAATTAAAATTTATATTTATATCTATATACAATAATTATATAATATTTAAAACATATTAAAATTTAATGTTTAATTTTCTATCGACATATCCCTTGAACCACCTAGAAATACTCATACTAATAATATCACATTATTTTAATAGTTTTGATATGAGAGAAAAGAGTGCAATATGCTAATAGTGTGGTTAATTCAGAGTAGAAAATAGAATAGCATTTGGTATGATATTAATTTTCTTTTAAAAATAGTTATTCTCAATTATTGTCAACTCTTTGTTCTAATGTTAATTTTCTTATGTGTGTTAATATATTGTTTTTGATAAGGATAAATGGGTTTTACAAGGACTCGAATCCTAAAGTTTTACAACAGGGGGCCAACAGCCAAACCGGCAAGAAACAACAACAAAACAGGGGAGCAACCCCGAATAGAAACAAAAACAAACGAAACACAGACAAACAAGCCGAAGAAAAAAAGCCCTCAATGAATCTGGAGGTACCCTTGTTGCTGCTTCTGCTCCTAGTTTTGGAACTGGGTCCCATTATTTTGGAGTCTCCAGCAACCACATTATAACCACCATGATCTTTCACTGGGTCATTATGGAAGGATTTGTAGTCAACAACCATCTCATTGATCTTTTGCAGCCCCTTAATGTTCTTGCTCATGGCTTCTTTACTAATGTCGACCAGATTCTTGAGATTTTTCCTAATCTCAGCCATGGATTGTTCCACCTTATCAATCCTTTGTTCATGGTTACATTTCATAACCTCAACATTTTGAGAGAGTTTTTGATTCATGATCATGAGTTTTTCTGGCTTGTTGAGTTCAGGGGAGGTGGTGAAAATGTCAATTATTTTTTTAACCCCCATCTTAAGGGTGTCGATTTCGCGCTCGACCCACTTCTAGCAACACTCATGGCTTCTAGTGGCTTCCATGACAAGATTCATCAGACTACCATCTTTCTCCTGATTGTCTTTCTGGACATTGATAGGGATGTCTAGTTTAATCCCTTGGTCCGTAATCTTCGGCTTGTGATCCTTCGTTGCCAGCTTTTTCTTTTTGGTGAGGGGTTCAGCCTTGGAGATCAACTTGCTGGTGGTTTTGTATTTACTGGCAGCCCATCTGGGGGGGTTCTTGTTGTCGAGCGTCTCAGGAGTGACCATCTTGTCTTTTTCCTTCGCTGGTTCGTATTCAGGGTCATCAGCAGGAACCCCACTATCATCCAGGTCCATCTTTGACTTAGAGACATCATGGACCTCCATCTGCAGACCAATCTCAGCAAGCGGGGGCACAATTTCAGGGGATTTGGCGTGTTCCATGATAAGGACAATAAGTCCCTCATGAAGAACAGGGTTGCTAAAGTTTTCCAGGTGCTTTTCCAGGCTATTCTCAAGGGAGGAGGCAAGGTAATAGGGAATAGAGATAATTTTGCCATGGCAGAAATGATTTAAAATAGTGGTGTGTTAATATATTGTTTTGTGCTAGGATACATTTAAAAAGTTCTTTTTGTTTATACATGTAAACAGAAATAAGGTTTAGAGTTGTAAGAATCCATAGTTTAGAATGAGTCAAATATAAGTCTATTGGTATAATTTTTAAGATGATTTTTTTCTTTTTTAATTGAACAAAGAAATTAAAAAATTACAAAATTGAAGCGACAAAAGTAGATGAAGAACACAACTAAATCACTAGCAGTCCAACCACAAGGTCAACCAAGTAAAGATGTAATTTTTTAAGTGCAATTAGTTTAGAGTAGATATAAGTATAGATGAGACAATTGGGCTAGGGGCGTAGCTTGATTGGTGAGAGCTTCTAGTGGTGAAGCAGGAGGTCACGAGGTCTAGTCTTCCCCCAACCCATGTGGTACTAGAGGACGTGTCATGCCAGTGTCAACGAACACGTTAAAAATTTTAACCGGTGCACTGCAGTTTATAGGGGGTGCTATACTCAATTCTTGCAGTCTAAAAAAAGAAGAGATAAAACTATAGATGAAGACAAAGGGGGAGACAAAAAGAGAGAGAATTTTATTGGAGAGATAGACAGAGGTAGAGGGATAAATAAAAATATAGAGATAGAGATAAAGAAATACATAGATAAAGAGAAAGAGGTAGAGGGAGAGATAAAGATAGACATAGATAGAGAGAAAAAGATATAGAGATAGATTGGGAGAAACATGGTGTGTGTGTGTGATATATTATAAAAATCTTTAAAATATAAGTAACTATTTATACATTATATTTATTATTTGTATATGTTATAATTAAAAGAAATCTAAAACTCAAAGTTTGAAAATTTTAATAATACTTTATAGAATTTTTTGCTTCAGCCATTTACTGAGCAAAAGAAGTTTGGAAAGTTTAAAAATAAAAAAGATGAGTTTTTAATTAAAAATTAAAAATGTATTAAAAAGGTCAATACATTATATAATAGAGCTTAAACTTTAATTATTTATTATAATATTTTAATTTTTAAAATCTAAGAAAAAAATAATATATAAAAAATTATAAATCTCTAATTAACTCTTTATACATTTTATTTATTATTTATTGTATTATATATTGTAAATATAA